>NW_027453072.1:0-30193 GCF_964194025.1 Convolutriloba macropyga
TGTTCAAAATCAGTTCAGTATAGACTTTTCTGTCGATAGAGTTAAAATGTTGCTACAAAAAATTTTCTTAAATTTGAATTTGTTCTATAATAGCGCGTATGGATTGTTCTACCGCTTTATTGTGTAAAACTTTTATTTGGTAGAGGGGTTGACATATAAGTTCTATTCGAGTTAAGCAAAAGTTGTGTGCAATGGTAAGACATCACTATTGGATGTTCATACTAACTTGGCTCCAATAGTGTCTCAGTCTGACAGTAATAAGATGCTAAAACAGAAAGGCGTAAGATTAAATTACGCAACGGAAGCTGTAGTTATCATTTTTCTCATTAAAGGAAATTCGTTTACTATTTCAACCCAAAAATTAAAAATCAAAAAAATAATTATTTTCCATTACATGATTTCGATTGAAATAAGCGTACAAACGAAAATGATATGAAATTAAATTTTTCTTGCAGAAAAACGACAAATGTCAAAATATTTGGTTTTTTGGTTAGTTTTTCTGCATATAAAGTAGGGGATAGAATTTAGCAATAGAATCATCATTAACTTGTTTCAGCCGTCATAATTAGTGATGGTAATGAGTAAAGTAAAAAACTTTTTAAATACACAGTGTTTAAAAGAGTAAAACAAAGAACTAGGGCTCGTCATCTGAAAAACAAAACTGTTTTCAAGAAACAAAGCATGATCACAAGTAACTTTGATCACAAACTGTACCCGCAAAGCCTTGGCGGAATTATTTTAATCCTTTTTAAAATTTTCTTTGACAATAACAGAAATTAGAAGGGGCATTGATGTGCATTCCTTCAAACCTTGAGAAGCTGAAGTATAAGTCACAAGACCGTTTGTGGTCTCAACAACGACTTCTGGAAACGTTCCATTAACAACTGAGGGTGGATCGTTACCCGACTGATGAGAATCTTTAGCAGGGTAATAGCAAAGAGAGAGGAGCTTCTCCATGGAACTCATACACACATCAATTAGTGATGTCTGTGTGGTTACTGAACTTGAGTTTTCAGAACACTTGACCCTCTTGAGTGGATTTAGTGTAGTTTGACAGCAGGGGACAAAAAACTCCTCGATTCTTCCAGTGAAGCCCATTTCTTGACTCCCACACTGACAAAAGTCAATAGTGATTCCTAAGGAGAATTGAATCGATTATTGTATAAATAGTTGTTTTCTTTTCTCCACGAATTGAACATCCATTTACTGTCAGATATTGGTCGGGTTATACACTTGTTCAAGAAAGCAAAGGTTAGCAATTCCTTTCATGTTAAAATGTTATTGCTCTTTCTCACCTGCTGCAAATTTCAGTCGCTCTACGGCACAGTTTGTGAACAAATCCGATCCATTGGTTAGCGGAGCTGAAATTCAGAGAAAAGTTGCATCAGCATTTTTCCTGCATATGGAGTGTTTTCTCTCAAATGCTTAAAAGAATTGACCTTTTTTCCAGTATCTTTAATTTCACAAAAATGAAAACCATTTTAACGCTTTTTTTGGTAACAAAAACATTGACAGGCGGGTGGCTTTATCAGTAGCTAGCGGCGGGTGGACGCTTAAACTTAATGGTGGGTTCGGTGAGGGTGGAAAAAAATAAGGGTACTAGCAAGAGTTTGCTGGGTTACCGTTTGGGATCTATTCTTCTCTGCCCCTCAGTGCTTTTTTATGACCAATGACAATTTTTGTGTTGTTATATAGCACATTACTACGTAAAAATAACGCACAAATTAATAACTTACACTAAAACAAACAAAGATTTGCAAGCAAGAATGATAAATGTTCTGGTTTATTGGTCCACAAAGGAGCAAGCAATGTTCTCTTTTGTGTCTAAAACTTTTCAAATATGCACATACTTGTCAACTTACAGGAAATTGCAGCCGTTGACAAGCAGCGGGTTTGAAACAGGAGAAAAACACAGTTGCCGTTTTTCTATGCGCCAAAAACTCCGAGTTCATGGTGTACATTTTTTAGTTAGCTTTTTAAAATGGATCTGATTAAGCTTCTAAACGAAAATCTATAAGGCTTAGTTGCTATGCCGGTTAGCAACCGATCGATTGATCTGTTATAAATTGACACACAATGTCTTAATGGCAGGGCTTTATCAGTTTATTCCGTTTCTTTCAATGTTGCTCATTTGAACTTTACAGTAATCACAACATTGCGTAAATCCATGAGTGGAAGAATATAAGACCCATTCTTTTAAAACAGTCAGTGAAATATGTCAGGATTCCAACGTGGAAGTCGTGACTTATGTAAAACGAAAAAAGACGTGACCAAAAGGTAAAGCCAATTTCAAAACATAACAGTGAAATCGTCACCTAAAATTCAAATAGTTAAGTATTCAATTTATTTTTGAGTAAATAAAAAACTGAACTCAATTCAATTTTTAAATGGATTGTGATTTAGTAAAAAGTCACAAATCAATAATAAAACAAATCAGTTAAAACAATATTAGATCCACAAAAAAAACCAATGAAAATCAATGTCAAGGAGCATCCTGTGAACAAAAAAACGACAAACGATTGAGTGGATAGTTGATCTCCAAAATCAGCTTTAAAATAAATATCGAAAAATTTTACATCGCAAAATTACCGGTTTTCTTGCTACCCTTTTGGCGTGACCAAAACAACTACAAACACCTTCAATTTGAAAACCAAAAGAAAATTGTGAAGAATTCTGATAAAAAACAATTCTCGTACTTTGAATTATAAAACAGGAAAGTGCCTAAGTGATAGTTATCGAGAGGTTGCCGGTGGCAATCAAAAACCTAACCGCTTTTTTTCTGTGCAAAATATGGGATACTTGTTAATGTAAATGTTTAACAACTGTATAATTGATCATTTAAACAATTGTGTACTTCACCTCCATCAAGTATCGAAGCTGTTGCATCCGAAGATCTTTCTATCCTTGACGATGTTGAAACTACAGTAGTTGATGGCATTATGGCACAAACTTCTGCAAGTAGTTTTTCCAGGTTTTTTGACCCTACTATATTTTTGACACATATTCCGCATGCAAATTTTTCGGACTCATTGAGCGTAATGCATTCTTGTTCAGTCCCATTTATTGATACGCAGAAGGATACACAAAATTTTTCATTTTCTTTAGAGCTCAGAATTTTTCTCAGGTTGTCGTTCATCATAACTTGGTTAAGCTTTATCATTCGAGAAACAAATTTGCCCACCAATGAGTGTTGTTGTACGTTTGATATTTCAAGTGACATTGACAATTTGAGATCATCAACATCAGGCTTATAGATTTTGTCAAGGTAGAACTTTGGAATAGTTACATATTCACTGTTTTGTATTGTAATATCCGTAACAAAATCATTTTTTGTTAAAAAATTTGTTGGTATTAGCTCAATTTTTTTGATAGATATGACGTTACGGATAGTGACTTCAAGAACAGAGGAATTCGCTAGGTCGGGAAAATCGGTGCAGTGACCTTCAAAAACTAAATGTTCAATGTCAAACCAATACCATGGGCTTTTGATGCTCCGATCTATGTCAAATATTCCTCTGAGACTTGTCGAAAAATCGGAAAAAGTAACAATTCTTTGCGTTAAACATATAACCAAAAAATTTCCGAGCACCATATTTGCGAAACTCTAATAACTTTATATTCAAGCGGTCTGAAGCTTGCAGACCGATAACCAAATCTGGATTATTCTCAAAGATCAACAATGGAATCCAGTTGTTTGTTAATGCCGTTTCGTTTAAATCGAAAATCTCTTTAACTGTTGTGTTCGATATTATAAGACCGACTACTCCCAAGTTTTTCCGTTGGTTTTCCTGTGAATGCAAATCAAACATTTCTTTGATAGAAATTCTAGATGCGACTATGTTCGAAAGAAGGTAATTTCCCGTTGACAGGGCTTGACAACTTTTCACTGTGACAATTTCATGTGATCCTTGAGAGCACTGGCAGGTTGAGCTCTCACCACACGGATTCAAGTTTTCTCTTTTCTTTCGCCTGGAATTATTGAAAAAATCTCTGAAACTGTCCATGTATCCGTCTGACCATAACCGCCTCAGATTGTCTGCTAAAATTCACAAAAGAATTAAAATTTAGTAGGATTAAAATAATGTCGTAAGATTGTGCGGCGGCGGGGGCGTCGACGGCGGTGGCTGTGGTGGTAGTAGTAGTAGTAGTAGTAGTAGTAGTAGTAGTAGTAGTAGTAGTAGTAGTAGTAGTAGTAGTAGTAGTAGTAGTAGTAGTAGTAGTAGTAGTAGTAGTAGTAGTAGTAGTAGTAGTAGTAGTAGTAGTAGTAGTAGTAGTAGTAGTAGTAGTAGTAGTAGTAGTAGTAGTAGTAGTAGTAGTAGTAGTAGTAGTGGGGGACAAAATCCAACCTCACCTCCACGTGGTGTCCCCTGGGGGTAGGTCATGTGCTGCGGCTCTACGCTCACATGGTCGAGCTAACGAGGCACTGGTCTTCTAGTTTGTGGCGCAACTAGTCGTATCTCAGCCTTCAAACACCAAAGCAAGGAGTACAATCAACCATGGCCCCGAGTCCCGGGTAAGGGGTGCTAAGAATCTCCCGAGGAACCAACTCAGAATTGCAACTTTAAACGTCAGAACACTGACCCAAGCCGGATCTCTAGAGGCTTTGAAAATGGATCTGGCGCGATACAAGTTGGATATTCTGGGAGTGCAGGAGACGAGATTGCAGGAGCAAGAAATCGATCTCGGAGACCACAAGCTCTACCTGTCTGACTCGTGGTTGTCTGGTGTAAAGTCGAGACAAGGAGGAGTGGGCGTTGCTGTAAAGAAGTCATTGATAAACAGCATCGTAGAACAAGTGGCTCTAAGTGAACGTATTTGCTACGTCAAGTTCGCGGCTCAGAGGAGAGCCAATCTAGCTGTTGTTGTCTGCTACGCACCTACGAATGAAGCTAGTCTCCAAGAGAAGGATTTGTTTTGGAGTCAACTTTCAGACCTAGTTTCCAGTTTCAAACATAGGGAGCGTATTTGTGTCATCGGTGACCTCAATGCAGAGCCTGGACACCAGTTGAATGACACCATGAGCTGCAGAGGCCCGTTTGGAATGGGTGAAGAAAATGAAAACTCTGAAAAGTTGTTATCATTTTGCACTTCGCACAAATTGCTCGTAGGTGGTACATGGTTCCAGCATCGACAAGTGCATCGGTACACCTTCAACCCTCCCGATCCGAGTTGTCGAAAAAAAATGCTGGATCACATTCTGTTTGCAGAGAGATACAGAGGATGTCTGACGAATGTGAGGTCCAGAAGAGGGAAAACCACAATTACCGATCACGAACTGGTCATTGCGGAAGTATCTATGAAACTTTTGTCTAAAAAGCCATGCTTCACGCCCAGAATCAGTTCTGCAAAGCTGCAAGATGAAACAACGCGTGACTTATTCACGCAGGAGGTCAAGTTACATCTTGATAAGAGCGGCGATTTCGAGAATACAGAGCAGTCTTGGGACAATTTTCGAAAAGCCCTGAACCAAGCAGCAGTGAAATGCCTCCTTCCGGACAAGCGAGTGAACAAACCTTGGATTTCTCCATCTTCTCTGGAACTTATCCGGAAACGAGCCGATCTACAGTTAAAGAAACACAGCAGCGCGGAGGCGCTGTTAGAGTTCACAAACTGCTGTAAGGAAGTCAGAAAAGCTCTACGTGCAGACAAACGGGCATGGCTTGAACGCAAAGGCCAAGAAGTGCAGAGCTTCGCGGACAGAGGCAACTTAAAGGAGGTTTTTGGGGCATCACAGCAGATTTGCCGAAACTGGAGGCCCCAGTTGACCAAATTAGTTTCAAGCACTGGCGTCAACTTACGGACGAAAGAGGAACGACTTGAACGCTGGACGGAACATTTTAGTCAACTCCTGAATCCCTCAACATTCAGTTGCAGTACGAGATTGGATCCCGAAGAAGCAGCTGAAAGCTTGCCGATTGACCTGAGCCCAATTCGATTTGAAGAAGTGCTTGAAGCTGTCCGCAGGTTGAAGAATGGCAAGGCAAGTGGACCCGATAACATTTCCTGTGAGATGTTGAAAACACACAAGGGTATTGTCGAGTGGCTCTGGGACATCATAGATAAATGTTGTTCGGCGGAAGTTCTGCCCGATGACTGGAAGGTAGCAGAAATTGTCCCATTATACAAGAGTAAAGGAAAGAGGTCAGAGTGTTCGAACCACCGAGGGATCTCTCTATTGTCAGTATCAGGCAAAGTGTTCGCTTCCGTTACTCTCAATCGATGCAAAGATTCAGTGGATCGCGTCTTAAGGGAAGAGCAGTGCGGCTTCAGAAAAAGCAGAGGATGCGCCGATCAACTCTTTGCCCTGCGTCAAATAATAGAGAAATCAATGGCGTTTCAATTGGATATTAGCTTTTGTTTCATAGACTTTCGAGCGGCATTCGATTCTGTCGATCGTGAGCAGATGTACCAGATAATGAAACACTATGGTCTGCCGCAAAAAGTGATAAACATCATAAGAAACAGCTATGATGGATTCAAATGTCGAGTCAAAGCCGAAGGTGAGAAGGGACGCTTATTTGATGTCAGAACAGGCGTTAGGCAGGGTGATGTGTGGTCCCCAATCCTATTCGGCCTTGTCATCAACTACATTTTAGCTAACTCGGTGCATGGAGGATTAGACATTGGGAGATTGGTGGCTGACTTAGATTTTGCTGATGATGTTGCTCTCGTGGGGGTCTCAGACAGTGAGGTGCAAGAAAACCTACATCGAATCGAGGCCCTAGCGGAAGCCGCTGGTCTGAAGATTAATGTGGCCAAAACAAAGAATATGGGCGTAAAATGCGACAACCCAAATGTTGTTGCAGTGCCTAGTATCCAACAGAACGTGGAGATACTCACTGGAACACATAAAGGCAAACTAGGACTCCTGGCAGAGACATCTAGCCAGTCACGACTAACCATCGGCACGGAGGTGCTGCTGGGAACGAAAAAGAAAGCGGGCTGGTTCGAAACACAAGATGGCCGGAAGCTCAGATTGAAAAGCTTAGCGGAGGCTAAGCCAGCGTTGGTAGCTTCACAACAACAATCTGCAGTAGCGGATTTAGAGTCGCTAGAAAATGAGAGTGGGTCAGCGGTGGCTGATCAAGAGTCTTTAAGATGTCGGAACTGTCAGCGGCAATTCAGTACAGTTACCGGACGCAAAGTGCACCAAACAAGATTCTGCAAAGCCGGTTTGTCAAAGAATGTCGTCGACAAGTCAAAGTTCGAGCAACTAGAGGCGAGCCTCACCTGTGACAAGTGTGAAAGGAAGTTCAAAACAGTCATTGGCCGAAAAGTTCACCAATCGAGATACTGTGGCAAACCTAAAGCAGCTGCCACACGCGTGTTTTCCTGCAAAGTACAAGATTTTATCGGAAACGAGTTTGAAAACATAGAAGCGTTCAAGTATCTTGGATCATATGTCAGCCTCAAGCATGGAGACCTCCAGGAAGTCAATTGCAAACTTGCAGAAGGTAGACAACGGTTTGCTACTTTCCAAAATCTCTGGAAGAGCAAGCAGCTCAGCGTGCACCTCAAGTGCAATTTGTACAAAGCACTCGTTTTATCAGCCGTGCTGTACAGCTCAGAGACTTGGACTCTTTCGAAATTAATGGAGAGAAAACTTGAGAGTTTCCACTGTGGTTGTCTTCGGAGAATTCTACGTGTGTCATATCTGGAGAAAGCAACGAACGATGAAATTATGTCAAGATCGCTAATGCCCCAACTATCCACGATGATCATGCTCAAACGGATAAAATGGTACGGTCACATCCAGAGAATGGAACCAGGAAGATTAGCCCGCAGTGCCTTCGATTGGGACCCGCCCGATCAATACGCCCATGCCAGACGCGCTCCTGGGGGGCAACGGAAAACGTGGATGAGTCAAATCGAAGGAGACTGTGTACGAAACAAAGTATCGTTCACCAGATTGCAGGAGAAAGCAGCAACCGGGTCAAAGAATGCCTTCAACAATTTCGTCGTACAGCACTTCACAGAATAACCAAACAAATAACTCTTCTTGTTTTGTTTGTATTTGTATTTGTATTTGTATTTGTTGCCAACCGTGCCTTTATTTCATATTTGGAATTAAAGTGTTGAAACAGTAGTAGTAGTAGTAGTAGTAGTAGTAGTAGTAGTAGTAGTAGTAGTAGTAGTAGTAGTAGTAGTAGTAGTAGTAGTAGTAGTAGTAGTAGTAGTAGTAGTAGTAGTAGTAGTAGTAGTAGTAGTAGTAGTAGTAGTAGTAGTAGTAGTAGTAGTAGTAGTAGTAGTAGTAGTAGTAGTAGTAGTAGTAGTAGTAGTAGTAGTAGTAGTAGTAGTAGTAGTAGTAGTAGTAGTAGTAGTAGTAGTAGTAGTAGTAGTAGTAGTAGCTGTAGCCTAACTTGAAAATGGTCCATTTTTGGCCCATTTTCAAGTTTGGCTACAGAATCTCAGTACCCAAATTCAAGTTCCCATTTTTGAGTTAAAATCGTCGTACCCGAATTCCAGTTTTGTGATGCCCATTTTCAAGTTCTCAAATTGAGACCAAATAACAGTTTGGCCCGATCCCCATTTTCATGTCTACTCATATGACTAGTTTGACTCGACAAAAAATATGGGTATGGTTGATTTTTTGTTGCGGCCAATACAATATTTTTACTTAACACACTTAAATTTAACTAAAAGGCATAAATCCTTCTCAAATTTTTGAAAACTAAAATCTTGTATTTTTTAATCTTTTATTATTTGACAAATTTTCTTTGGGGCTGTCAACTGGTGAAGATCCCCTATTTTTTGATCCCCCTGAAAAGCTTTTAATTTGCCTTTTTAAAACAAATGTTTGATTGCTGAAATTCACACGCATTCAGTCATGTGATGTACAATGAGGAAATTGATATCTGCTATTTTTTTTAGCAGAAAGTAAGTTTTACTAAACTTTATGATGATATACCTAAAAATTATTTTAACAATTGTCTGCAATTCGATCAAATTCGCAACTGTTACCTATTGAGTTGAATAGGAGTTGTTTTGAAAAAAAAATTGAGTGTAAAACGACTTTAAAATTAACCAAAAAAACTCAAATTGAAGAAATTAGAAGATTTCCTCGAGCTGAATTCTCAGCTTGAACTTGTCGTTACGCAAAACGTACAATTTTAGTTTCTGTCACTTATATGAGCTATTTCTAGCTCAATATGCTCTTGAACGTTGTTTTTTGCGTTATTTGATCCCTATTTATATTTCAAAGTGACGGGAAACAGTGAAGCAACTAATTAAACAAAAATTTTTTGAACTAAAATAATTACCTGGCTGGTCTCTCGAGTCTCTCGAGACCTTATTATCACGTTCTTGATGCCGACTGAACTTTTCCTTTAAAATTGTGTGATAAATTCAGTAGAAATATGGTTCTGTTGTTTTAAAAGCATAGAAAGGCTCATAAAACTGACCATTTACGGTTTTCAACTTGAATATTCCAACTTTAGAATTTTGGATTTCAATCAATTCCTGCATGGATCCACTATTACAAGGGATGTTGCAAAATCCAGTTTTGAACAGAAGGTGTGCTGAGCTTCAAAATGAGACTCATATGAGCTCTTGGGGACCAAGACCTATCTTATCTCGAACTGAGTTCAACATTTTACGTTCTTGCAGTAACGTGCCTAAACGATCAAAAACTGGCAACTGCTTTGGTTTTGCATATCTGCATAACTGGAATTCTTCAAATTATTAGATGAGTGGATATAGTGTTTAAAGAACTAACTCAAAATTGATACTGATCGATGTCATAAACATGTTCGGTCCGAAATCCGCAAAAAAATTTCGAAAGCTTCGGATTTCGCAACTCTAACACAATTAATTCTTGTTAACTTTCCTGTGGATGAGGAGTTAGTTGTTAACTATCCTGTGGATGAGGAGGAATTTGAAAAAAATGGAGGGGCCAAAGACTTTGACTTTAAGCAAAAAAATCAATTTGAAAAAAAGAATAGGGGATCATCTCGAGTTGAGGGCTCTGGCCTTCAACTGGGGATTATCCCCTATATTTTTTGGCCCCCCGAGAAATTTTAATTTTTGTCCGTTATTTTGGGCCTATGTTTGTTTCCGGTAATTAACCCCTAAACGGGCGATGGACTTAGAGAAAATTGAAATCCGCAAAAAAAAATTTGAAAGCTCCGTATTTCGCAACTCTAAAACACTTAATTCTTATTATATTGTCATACCAATCTTCTCCAAGCCGTTCACAGGCAGAATTGTTAACTACCTATGGATGAGGAGGTGTTTTGAAAAAAAATCAAGCGGTCAAAGACTTTCAGATTAAGCAAAAAACTCAACTTGAAAAAAAAGTAGGGGATCAACTCGAGTTGAGGGCTCTGGCCTTCAACTCGAGGTGATCCCCTATTTTTTTGACCCCCGAGAAATCCCATTTTATATCCGTTATTTTAGGCTCATGTTTGTTTCCGGTAATTAACCCCTAAACAGGCGATGGACTTAGAGAGAATTGAAATCCGCAAAAAAAATTATTTAAAGGCTCCGGATTTCGCAACTCTAAAACACTTAATTTTTTTTATATTGTGATACCAATCTTCTCCAATCCGTTCACAGACAGAATTGTTAACTATCCCGTGGATGAGGAGGTTGTTTTGAAAAAAAATGGAGGGGCCAAAGACTTTGACTTTGAGCAAAAAAATTCAATTTGAAAAAAAGAATAGGGGATGATCTCAAGTTGAGGGCTCTGGCTTTCAACTCGGGATGATCCCCTGTTTTTTTTGGCCCTCCAAGAAATCCCATTTTATTTCCGTTATATTAGGCTTATGTTTTTTTCCGGTATTTAAACCCTAAACAGGCGATGGACTTAGAGAAAATTGAAATCCGCAAAAAAAATTTTGAAATCACCGGATTTCGCAACTCTAAAACACTTAATTCTTATTATATTGTGATACCAATCTTCTCCAAGCCATTCACAGGCAGAGTTGTTAACTATCCCATGGATGAAGTGGTGTTTTTGAAAAAAATGGAGGGGCCAAAGACTTTGACTTAAGCTAAAAAAATCAATTTGAAAAAAAAATAGGGGTTCATCTCGAGTTGAGGGCTCTGGACTTCATATCGGGATGATCCCCTATATTTTTTTACCCCCTTAGAAATCCCATTTTATATCCGTTATTTTAAGAACATGTTTGTTTCCGTTAATTAGCCCTAAACAGTCGATGGACTTAGAGAAAACTGAAATCCGCAAAAAAAATTTTAAAAGCTCTAGATTTCGCAACTCTAAAACACTTAATTCTTATTGTATTGTGATACCAATCTTCTCCAATCCGTTCACAGACAGTGTTGTTAACTACCCTGTGGATGAGGAGGTGTTTTGAAAAAAATCAAGCGGTCAAAGACTTTGACATTAAGCAAAAAAATCAGTTCAAAAAAAATAGGGGATCATCTCGAGTTGAGGGCTCTGGCCTTCAACTCGTGGTGATCCCCTATTTTTTTGACCCCCCAGAAATCCCAATCTATGTCCGTTCTTTTAAACTCATGTTTGTTTCCGGTAATAAACCCCTAAACAGCGATGAACTTAGAGAAAATTGAAATCCGCAAAAAAAATTTTGAAAGCTCCGGATTTTGCGGCTCTAAAACACTTAAATCTTATTATATTGTGATACCAATCTTCTCTAAGCCGTTCACAGACAGAGTTGTTCACTATCCCTTGGATGAGGAGGTGTTTTGAAAAAATGGAGGGGCCAAAGACTTTGACTTTAAGCAAAAAAGAAATCAATTTGAAAAAAGAATAGGGAATCATCTCGAGTTGAGGGCTCTGGCTTTCAACTCTGGATGATCCCCTTTTTTGCCCCCCCCCCGAGAAATCCCACTTTATTTCCGTTATATTAGGCTTATCTTTGTTTCCGGTAATTAACCCCTAAACAGGCGATGAACTTAGAGAAAATTGAAATCCGCAAAAAAAATTTTGAAAGCTCCGGATTTTGCGACTCTAAAACACTTAAGTCTTATTATATTGTGATACCAATCTTCTCCAAGCCGTTCACAGGCAGAATTGTTAACTATCCTGTGGATGAGGAGGTGTTTTGAAAACAGTCTAGCGGTCAAAGACTTTGGCATTAAGCAAAAAAAAACACTTGAAAAAAAATAGGGGATCATCTCGAGTTGAGGGCTCTGGCCTTCAACTCTGGATGATCCCCTTTTTTGGGCCCCCCGAGAAATCCCATTTTATTTCCGTTATATTAGGCTGATGTTTGTTTCCGGTAATTAACCCCTAAACAGGCGATGGACTTAGAGAAAATTGAAATCCGCAAAAAAAATTTTGAAAGCTCCGGATTTTGCGACTCTAAAACACTTAAGTCTTATTATATTGTGATACCAATCTTCTCCAAGCCATTTGCAGGCAGAATTGTTAACTATCCTGTGGATGAGGAGGTGTTTTGATAAAAATCGAGCGGTCAAAGACTTTGACATTAAGCAAAAAAAACCACTTGAAAAAAAATAGGGGATCATCTCGAGTTGAGGGCTTTGGCCTTCAACTCGGGTTGATCCCCTATTTTTTTACCCCCTGAGAAATTTCATTTTATTTCCGTTTTTTTAAGCCCATGTTTGTTTCCGGTAATTAACCCCAAAACAGGCGATGGACTTAGAGAATTGAAATCCGCAATAAAAAATTTTGAAAGCTCCGGATTTTGCAACTCTAAAACACTTAAGTCTTATTATATTGTGATACCAATCTTCTCCAAGCCGTTCACAGGCAGAATTGTTAAATATCCTGTTGATGAGGAGGTGTTTTGAAAAAAATCGAACGGTCAAAGACTTTGACATTAAGCAAAAAATCAATTTGAAAAAAAATAGGGGTTCATCTCGAGTTGAGGGCACTGGCCTTCATATCGGGATGATCCCCTATTATTTTTGTCCCCCCCCCGAAAGGTCTCATTTTATTTCTGTTCTTTTAGGCCTATGTATGTTTCCGGTATTCAACCCTTAAACAGGCGATGGACTTAGAGAATTGAAATCCGCAATAAAAATTTTGAAAGCTCCGGATTTTGCAACTCTAAAACACTTAAGTCTTATTATATTGTGATACCAATCTTCTCCAAGCCGTTCACAGGCAGAATTGTTAACTATCCTGTTGATGAGGAGGTGTTTTGAAAAAAATCGAACGGTCAAAGACTTTGACATTAAGCAAAAAAATCAATTTGAAAAAAAATAGGGGTTCATCTCGAGTTGAGGGCACTGGCCTTCATATCGGGATGATCCCCTATTATTTTTGTCCCCCCCCCCGAAAGGTCTCATTTTATTTCTGTTATTTTAGGCCTATGTATGTTTCCGGTATTCAACCCTTAAACAGGCGATGGACTTAGAGAAAATTGAAATCCGCAAAAAAAATTTTGAAAGCTCCGGATTTTGCAACTCTAAAACACTTAATTCTTATTATATTGTGATACCAATCTTCTCCAAGCCGTTCACAAACAGAGTTGTTAACTATTCCGTGGATGAGGAGGTGTTTTGAAAAAAAAATGGAGGGGCCAACGGCTTTGACTTAAAGCAAAAAAAATCAATTTGAAAAAAAAAATAGGGGATCGTCTCAATTTGAAGGCCCCGTAGAAATCATATTTTTTTACCCCTGTAGCAAACAAAACGTATGTTCGTTATTTCAGGCCACTTTTTCCCCGGTAAATGATCCCTAATCAAGCAATGGACTTCAAAAAAATTTGAAAGCACTCAAAAGCACTCTACTCATACCAAAGTTTTGGGCTAATTTTTAATGTCTTTAAATAAATTAGGCTGGATTTTTCCGTACGAACATCCATGAAGAGTTCGAGGAATTGTTATGACAATTATTTTTATGTTTAATAGAAAAACCTGGCGACCAGAGCAATAGGGCCACTTTGGCATTTTTTTTCGAACCCAAATTCTAGTTTTTTGGTTTTTCAAACTTTTCCCCTTGTATTATTAAGATATGTGTAGTTTCATAAACGTAAGTGTTTTTTTCTGCATAAAACCGAAATGCAACAATAACTAGTATTTCAGAACTGACATCAGAAACCGTTCTCTAATTCGTTTTTTTGGACCTTGAACTCTTATTTTTTTGTTTCAGATTTTTTTGCTTCCTTTTTTTCAAAGTTATTATTTTTTCTGCTTCAAAAAAAAAGACTGGAGGAAAACAACTATATGGCAAAGGCAGTGAAAAACTTTCTTGCATGAAAATGATCATTTTTGTTTATGTTGTTCTCTTTGAATGGATCTCATCTTTTTCAGTTTGACTTCAACAAACTGCGATGTACCCAAATTCAAGTTTTTCACAAAAAATCAAAATCAACAGAAAACAACAACAAAATGGTTTCTGCAGTGAACAGTTGTATTTAAAAAACTATTTTGGGTATGCTGTGTGACCCATCAAGCAAACTGAAAACATTAAAAAGAAAATAAAAAGTTGCAAAAACGACCTATCAACTTTAATAATTTTCTGCTGCTTGGCAAGAGTTTGACATAAATTTTAGAACTCTGTTTTTAGAATTGGGAGCTGAAAACAGCGAGATCGCTGACTCTTAACATGTTTATTTCAAAACATTTTGAAGCACAATCCTCAGTAGCCTAAATTTTGAATGGCCTTTTTTTTGCTGAGTCTCGTCGGAAATTGCTTCTGGTGTTCGAAATAGTTTTTCATTTTTTCTTATGCTATTGGAATCGAAAAATCGGCCCTTTTAAACCCGGATAGCATTCTGAAATTGAGGTTTCATAAATTTTTTGCTGAGCTCATTAAAATTAACCGTCTTCCAGATATTCGCATCCGGCCAAAAATTATAAAAAATTCGTACCCAAAATCAAGTCGAGAATTTTAAAAACCTTTTTTTCTCGGTTTTTAATAGATATTAGAATCCAGCAAAATGTTACCTGTCTTGTATGACTATTTTTAGTCGACATGCAAAATTTCAGACTCCAGGACTCATTTTTGAGTTTTTGCCTCATTCCACTTTTCTTGCAGTTCAGTGGTCACTCGTTTGGGTCACTTTCATTTTATGATCTAAAAATTAGGTTGTTTCCAGGCACTAAACGCAACTGCACTACAAGACCAAAAATGCCAAAACTTAGTCATGAATTTGAAAGAAAAAATCAAAAATATTAATTTTTGATGAAGAAACAAAGTTTTAAATTTCCCTTACTGTTTGGCCGCGGATGTCACCCTACTCCGCTCGGTCAATAAAACAACAAATAAGAGAGCTAGAATGATTAAAAAAATTGTTCTGGAAAGCTCTCAAGCGTGACTATCAATCTACGATGAGAAAAAGTAACTTGTATATGTAAAATTGAGAGAAAAAAGCAGTTTTTTCAAAAATTAATTAATTTTTTAAAACCTAATGAAAACCTAAGAAATGCTTTTCAAATAGGGCCATTTTCAGTTTTGGCTAGATTAACATCTTGGCAAACGAAAACAAGCTTTATCTGAGCTCTGGGAACAGAAATGAGAAATCTCCGAGCAAAACCGTAATCCGCGGATCGCTCACCCCAAATTCAAGTCGGCCGTAGTAGTAGCTGTAGTAGTAGTAGTAGTAGTAGAAGAAGAAGTATTGATTTTTTTGCCACATCCCATATAATAATAAGTCACTCTCCTACCATTCAAATTTAAATCAATCTGAGGCTTACGAGAACAACAATTTCTTATACACAAACACTGAGTGATAAAAAAGCCACCCCACAAGTTTTTGTCGACACGAACTCAAACAGAAACGACATATAGCAAACGCAACGGACGTGACGCCATAGACCCACAAAGACACGAACCCCTGGTCAGTGCGGCGAGCGAATCCTTTGCTTGCCTGTATCGAAAGCGCATGAGACAAATTTTTAGTGAAGAGCTCGTAGTAACTTTCACTTGTGAAGACGTCGACACAATATTTGAAGTTTGCAAAGAGAAGAAGTGGAACAGACTAAAAATAATCATCATCTTGTTTTATCAAATCAGGAGAGATTTAAGTGTGTCAACAAGCGACTGTCTTATGGAAGAAGTTGATAATACCCAAGAGTCTAGGGCAGTTAAATTTTAACACCATCTACCACAAAAAACCAGGTCATGCTTAATAAAAAACAATCTTAAGGTTAAAACTATCAATTACTACGTAGACTCAGTGTATTAGAGGTTGACCCCTACTGGTCGAATGAAACACTAAGCTCAAGACTAGCTTGAATCAATGGAAATATTAGACTAATACTACGACTAAACAAACATCATTTGAGACACCTGTTGAAAAAAAAGCAAATATCTAATAATCTAACATTTTATCTAAGCAAATATCTAATAATCCAGAAAAAACAAAGTTCAATTTAAACGGAATGCAAAACCGTTTGCTAGTATAAACAAAACAGGGAATGAAGTCCCAGAAGCGACCTCAAGAAAAGGCACAGGAAGGCAACGGATAAACAAGAAACAAGAAATAAAATCAATAGAAGTTTAATCAAAGGGCAGTACCAAGAAACAGCAATCAGTAATCCACAAAATAATTGCAACCAATTAATTTAGCATGCAAAAACATGCTTACTCAGACCGAAATAGCCATCACTTCACCAATCGACTCAAAGGTCAACAGGTCACTCCTAAATCTTGATCTAGCCAACATACCCATCAACCAATGAACCAAAACACTAGACATAAGACCGAACACTGGATTTTGAATCATTTCCCATCAACATCAGCAAAGATGGAAAAGTATACTTGTTACTTCAGCCGACAGCCCCACGATCGAATCACCAAACGAACACCCAGAACTCACATCTACGAAATCTAATAATGGTATCGGTTTTGCAATGAACATAAATTTTGCCAGAAAAAGCTGATCACCGTACATAAAGGATTCCAAATTAACACCTAAAATACACAGACCAGGAGTACATTTTCTAAACTCAACATAATCACAGGAACGAAAACCAAAAAGTGTGAAAGTCAGCCCAAGTGGCGCGTTTTCACCGAACACACCATACGCACCTTCAGAACTCCCTGTGGATGAAACAAGTACCCACCGGCGACAACAACAACGCTTAACCATCGGTTTCAGGACCGCAGTTCAGATTTTGAACCAACCTCGTCAACGGTATACGCAACCATTAGAGGAATGTATTTTCGACCTCAATAACAAAGATCTGAAAGCAAAAAAGTTTATTCTTTGGTGAGGTACTCCCGATCGAGTGTGAGTAACGTACGGAAATACTTCCTGGGTTGAGAAAGACTGTGTAACCAAGCATTATACATTTTATTTATGATCTCTCTATACAAATATCCCGGGTTGAAGTTTCTTTGATTTCATACAAGGATCATATATGATTTCATACTGTCCATAATTGATTTCTTAGTACGATCCTTGTATGAAACCAATGAAATCATATATGATCCTTGTATGATTACCAAGAAATCATATATAATCCTAGTACGAATACCAAGAATCATACATCAAATTTTTGAAAATCTTTGACCATTTATGTTTTTTTATTTTTATTCGGTAGGGCATCACCTATATGATAACCCGGCACCACATTTTGATCCACCAAAATACCTTAACGTACAATATCAATTGCAAGTTGCGCACAAAATAAGAGTAAGTCCAAACAGATTACAAAATTTTTGACATACTCTGAAGCCAGTTTATACATATAAATGCTCATTTATGAAAAAAAAAATTAATTAAAAAAATTTCGTATCACGTCAAATTCGTTTTCTGAATACGTTTAAACCACAAAGTTATTCTTTTAGCGCACACAAAGAATCAAATGTGGACTGCAAATGCGATATAAAAATTTGATAAGTCCTCTGACTACATTATACGAGAATTTGTGGCCCAAGTCAATGTATTATGTGTCATATATGACCTTGTATGATATCCAAGAATTTTTTCAACTTCAATGGAAAATCAAAATTATGCAGTTTTTAGTCTCTGAATGTTTTTTGTATGATCCCTGTATGATTTCTAGGAAATCATATATGGTCCTTGTATGACTACCAAGAATTGATACAAATCATATATGACCTAGGACGAAATCAAAGAAAGTTGTATGATCGTTGACCCGGGATGTTGTATGATAGCCATCATGTAAAATCTAACGTCTAGCAGAAAAGCAGACGTTAACAATGTGACCCGTAAAACGCTTGCTTCAAAGTCCCTTAATAAAAAAACAAATAATTCGAGTTTATCTGCTTGTTTTGTTTTGCTTAGTAGCTTATCTCCAACGTATTATCTAACGCTTATTCTCTAACGTATTACTCTAACGCTCATCTCTAACGTTTTGCTTAGTAGCGTTCTCTAACGAAATTCAAAAATCGGTAACAGATACAGAAACTAGGGCAAATAATGATTCGGTCATAGACCTGGAAACTGACCTCACTTTCTTATCAACTCCATCGGTGTCAGACCGTAAAATGGATGACATTTGAATTATAGTTCCAACTCCGTTATTGAAACTACCTCCAGACCAAAATCTATAAGATTCTGATAACAATTATCAACAATTGGTTTAGTATTCACAAGTACTAGACTGGACCCTGTACCAGACTCTACCAAACAACAAAGTCAGCAAATGTTTAACTAAATTCAACTTTTATGGCTTTTTTACTGATGTGTTTTAGTAGCAAAAAACAACGGCAAGCTTTTTTTGCATGAAGAATATGAAGAATAGTGTTCAAAATATGCTCATTTTGGTTTTCATAATAAATCAGTTAAAAGAAAATATTTTTGCGATTAGTTTTCTTTTTGAACGTCAATTAAACGACGTAAATTTCGTGATTCTTCTTATTAGAGTAATAGTAAAAAAAATGGGCTATGTGCTATGATCATCTTACGTTGTATAGTGGCCACATAGAACATAGTTGACACTACTTAGGATTGAATTTTTAAGGATTTGACCGTTTCCTACCAATACTTCGAGACAAGAGAGCTAATTCTCGTTTGATCATTCTACCCAACAGTTGAAAATCGATAAATTAATTAAATTTTTTGTCGATGAGAACCAATAAATTCCAAGATTATCTGTATTATTGATTAGATTGACCAATAAAAAAAGAGCTTCCAAAAATTTATTTGTCGGCCTTATTCTTAATATTAATACTTAGTGTTCTTGTTTCGCAAACGTTTCGGTAGATAGCAAAATGGGTCGTAAATTTCAGACGACACTATTTGAATAGCTGTGGTCTTTTACTTTTAAACTGGTTTTTTTGGAAAACACGATCAAGCTGTCAAGCAATCAAAGTGTCTTTTACTGTTCTCTCGAAAATTTCCGGTCCAATTGCAGTGTCCTATTTTTGTGGTGCTGATTGTCAACTAAGGTCCTCCAGCTCATTACTTTACGCAAACAAGGATCAGTTAATTGAAATCATAACTCTCACATTTTTATATTACCTCCATCATTTGAGCGCTCTGTTGTGTCTGATGACCCAACTTTTGTTTGTTGATGTCGTTATCACTGATGTTATTACGACTTGTTTTTTTCGGTTGTTGTTGCACATATCTTCAAGTGTTTTCAAAAGGTTTTTTGATCCGATAATGTTTTTGACGCAGAATCCACAGGTTTTTTTCCGTCTCAGTCAAGTCTGAGCTATTTTGTTTAGTTTCATGGGCTGTTACACAAAAAATGTCACAGCCAATTTCGTTTATCCTTGAGGTCAAAACTTCTCTCATTTTATCGTTAATCCTTACATGATTGAGTTTTCTCAATTTTGAAACAAATTTTTTGCTCATTGAATTTTGCTGAATATTGGATTTTGCAACCACCGTATTCAATTTCACATAATCGGGCGTAGATTGTTTATAAATCTTGTTCAGATAAAACATAGGAAGCTTCACGCATTCACTGTCCTTTATTATGATGTCTCGGATGTATTTTACTTCTGATAAGAAAATTTGCTGGTAAAAGCTCTTTTTTTAATAGATTTTACATTGCAAATTGTAACACCTCGACCAATAAAAAGATACCAGGTCCGGAAAATCAAGAAAGTTTCCCTCGAGAATCCAATGTTCTATTGTGAACCAATGCCAAGGATTTTCCCCGCTCCGATTTATGTCCTAAATTACACTGAGACTTGCAGAAAAAAAATGGAAAATTGTTACGTTTCTTGATTTAAACATATTTCCAAAGAACTGCTTAGAACCATATTTTCCAAACAACATTACTTCTGATTTCGAGCGATTCTGCGTTTCACAACCGACAGTTAATTCGGACTTGTTTTCAAAGGCTATCAATGGAGTCCTATTTGTCGTCAGTGCAGTTTCATTAAGGTCAACAATCTCCTCAACTTTGTATTAGCATTGACAAGATCGACTCCAATTAAGACTTTGCGCTCATTTTATTTCGAATGCAGGTCAAAAATTTCTTTAATAGCGATTTTGGTAGCTACTATGTGTGAGATGAGCTAACTTCCATTTGTCAGATTCTGACAACTTTAAACCTTAACAATACCAGGTGGTCCCTTAGAGCACGAACAACTAGAGTTGTCGCCACACGGGTTCTGAATATGTCTTCTATGTTTTCTTGACTGGTACAAAAATTCATTCATGTTGATTTTGTTTCCACCAAACTGTCTCGTGTAGCCAACTAAAATGCTGTTTCAAGGAACAGATCAAAGAATAGGGTTCTAAGAACTTTCCTAATGCTTTAGGTGTCATTTTTCAAGATTTTGATCGAAAACTTTTTTTACTCAAAAAGAAATGGAAACTCAGTTTTCTTGCTAAAGGCTTTTGATAACCGATAAATTGATATTCTTGAATTGGTTCGCTGTGAAAAGTCGAGTTACAGCAAAAACACACGAACCTTGCTGTACTTTCAATGGACATGAGGAAAAAAAGGACTCTTTATTAAATATTTTCAGAAAAATTCTTTTTGAGTAACTAGGTTAAATTTTGTTGGTTTTTGATTCGCAAATAGGAGCTTTTTTGGTGAGGATTAAGATCAAAGCAGTTTTAAAATTTTTTGTCTGTTTCTTTGAAGCTTCTGCTTGCGTGGCTTAGCTATACTTCATGTTGAAAATTTACCTACATCCAAAATTTCTCGGTAAAGATATATACTTTTTGGCGCTGAATCCTTAAATTTGTTATCAGTGATAGATTTGCTTACAATGATGAAGACGCAACTTTCTAGAAATCTTGCTAGTATTTGCGCTAGAGGTGATTCGAGATACTTCAGCTTTCCAAAAATTTTCACCAATCCTTATTTTGAAATTGTTTTTTGCATTGCCAAAATTGCTTTAGTTTTGTTGGCAATTTGTGGCTTGCAACAGAGCTATGTTTTTGGATCAAGGGATAATTTAGGTGTTACAGAGCAAATTGAGAAGATTGTAGTTGCTCGAGTAACTATAAATTCTCAATTTAATCTGCAACACCTAAACTATCCCTTGATCCAGAATTGAACTTTTTTGGTAACAAGGTATATAGACAGAACAGTTTACGAATTAAATTGGCCAAAAGCTTAAGTTGGGCAGCTATCGTTTGGATGGGTGTCAGCTGATTGCGGGGGGGGGGGGGGGTTGTTAAGTTTGGGAGGGTTAGACGGAAAGGGGGTCAAAACAGCCGGGTCGAGTAGGGTGAACTTTTGAGTTGGGAATGCGTGCTGTTTGAGCGAGGGAAGCGGTGAGTGGGGGAACAGGCGGATGGGGTGTTGACCGGGTGTGGTGGCCAAGATTTGGAACCACCGCTCTCACCATGATTTTTTCGCCTCAAAATACATTGGTAAAACGCTTAGAGATGTTTTGAGTACGAAAAATCAAATGCGTCGGACAAAGCTGCGGGTAAAGCGAAAAGTCGCATAAAAACAAAAGACTTTATGGTCTTTCCCATTATAGCCCCCCATGAATTAATAGCCCCCCTTATGGTATAAACACCATGATTGGGGGTGGGCTATAGGTTATCTGACCACTAAGCTGGGGGGGGGGCGCTATAATGGTAAAGACCCGACCTTTATAATTGCTACAAACATTGCTCAGGAGCGACAATAACAGCGCTGCACAAAAAAGCAAGAGCGAATCGCAGTAGTGATGTGTCTTCATGGGCAAACTACGGGGGAGATGGACATAAGTGTCGTCCCGGGGGGGGGGGCACATAAGTGTCTTCCTGTGTCTTCCCGTAAAAAATACGGGGGGGGGGGGCATAAGTGTCTTCCTGTGATCACTACGGGGGGAGACAAGTGTCTTCCGGGGCAAACTACGGGGGACAAAAATGTCTCCTTGGGCAAACTATGGGGTGGAGGTTACAAGTGTCTTGTGGTAAACTTTACGGGGAATTGAGGATCTTCCGGTGAACACCACGTTGGGGGGTTGACGCTTACTTTTTTTGGAAGTTTTTCCAGTTTCTGGCATGGAATTAACTTTGGCAAAGACATTCTAATAACTCCTGCCGACTTTGTAAAAGCAGTGTGTGTTTGGCCTTTGAGTAACGTCACATAAACGACAATTTTGCCTAAAAATTTAATTGTTAAGAGCCCCATCAAGCGGCGCTGCAAAAAAAGAAGTGTATTAACGTAGTTTGAATTTCAGAAATGAGCAAAATATTGCAGACAAAAAGGGACTAACAGTTTGTTTTGCTTTCTGGCAGATCTCGTATCCAGTGGCTGCAAATTACTCATTTGGTCTTCCTTGAACGATGTCGTGTAAGAGCAACAAAATATTTGGATTCCCGTAGATTTTAGTTTCTGAGCAGATTACTATATTGGCAAGTGACAAAATGAAGAACAAAGGGAGACAAAGAGATAAACAAATTTATCGAGAACGTGTAGAAATGTAAGAAAAGAAGAGAAAATGAAGGAACTACTGGTTAAGCCCAAGGCAAGGGGCGACCAAGGGTGAATGAGATAGGTGGAGAGAGTACAGAGTGGACTGAGATGCGTACGTGCGAAGGGAAATAATGCTAATGAAGCAAAAATGGTTTGGAGCGATAAAACGAGAAATTGATCGGGCTACTATGTGTGACCAATTGAGAGGCAAAGAGCGACAAAGTAAGATGAGAAGAGGAGATAGGAAGGTGTGTTGAGACGGGTGGTTGAGTTGAAAAGCTGGAGAGAACGATAGAAGGCAGCAAGCGTTTAAACGGATCAGACCAAGTGAGCGAGCAACTGGTCGATCTATTGTGTTTGCGAGAAATTCAGAGAAAAACGCTAGCGAACAAAATAAGAGAAATAAGAGGGATGTGGGTTGAGATGAATAGGTGATAAATTTAGAAAACAAGTGCAGGGGGAGTAGTCAAGGAAGTGAGTTCCTGAGCAATTCACTGAACTATCGATCGAGCTGGAGTGTGATGCTGGTTGAGCGACCAAACGCTAGTAAACGAGGGGAGAAAAAAAGAGAAAAAAAGTTATATGAGACAAGTACGAGGAGAAAAAAACATGACAAAAAGAGTAAAAGGGACGCAAAAAGAGGAAAAGTTTGTGGGAGAGCGAGTGATTGAGCAGTCGATTCGCTGGAGTCTGGGGCAAATTGAGAGACACAGAGCAAGCAGGCAACCTACGGGAGAAGGACAGTTGGAGGACGGTTGACTGGAACAAGCGGTGAGGAGTAATATAGCGAGCGCAAGCAGTAAATAAATTTCATGATGAGGACAGTGAGAGAACAATTTAGTTGGTGTTTGTGTGAGAGAGAGAAAGAAGGAAAGTGAGCAAGCGAATGAGTGATTGGAAGATCGATTGCGTTATCATTTGGGACCCAATGCGAGATAGAGAGCGATCACGCAATGAGAGAAAGGGAGCAGAAGGTCGATTGAGACAAGTGGAGTAATGAGGGGTATAATTCGTTCTAAAAACAATTAATAAAAAATGAATCATAACTGTTTGAGATCGACTGAACATAAATCAATGAGAGTTGATTTTTTTTACCAATGAAAAACTTTTTACACGTTATGACCGTCAAGAAGAAAGTAAACATAACTGATTGCGAAATTAGAATTATCCAAAACTGATTGAGAAATCAGAAGTTTTGAGAAATGGGATTGGGACAAAACATTGACTTATCACTAATTATAAACCTCTTACTGCTTTTAGAGCTAAAAAAATTAAAAATAAAAACCAAGACCCTAAAAAACCAATTGACGAGTGAGATCTTTACACTTGTATTGACTTTCTACATTTGAAAATAGACTTTTCAACAATTAAAAACGTTTTTCTACTATGTGACAGTCACGAAAAAAATTAACCATGCCTGATTGAGAAATGAGAATCTCTTTTTCTAATAATTTTCTGCATATAATTATTGACTTTTCATTAATTGAAACTTCTATTTTGCTAATAGAGCATGAAACAAAAGCTGTCTTTTCTCATTACCTAATTGGAGAATGAGAATTTTATTCTTCAACTGGAGTTCTACATATCATAATAAAATTTTTATCAATTCAAAAGCTTTTTTATCATAAGACCAATTGGGCAAAAATTATCCATAACTGATTGGGCAGTGTGAAATTTTCACTCCTCCGGAAATTGTGCATATAATAACTGACTATTCACTATTGAAAACTTTTTCGGTTATTCGGCCATCGAACTAAAAGCTACCCATAACTGCGTGAAACTTGCGATATTCACACTTTTTTGATTTTCTACATGGAAACTTTTGTCATTTTACCAATTGGAAGCCTTTTTCTACTATATGACAATGAAAGCAGAGGTTAATGTCAATTGACGGAGGCGTGTCAGTTTTACGCTTGGACTTAATTTCTACGTAAAACAAAAGGCTTTTCCTTAATTAATGTTTTTTCTATTATATAACTATCAAAACAAAAATTTCTCATAGCTGGGTAATTCTTGAACTCTTTACACTTCTGCTGATCTTCTACTGCGAAAAAGGACCTTCAAGCAAATAAAAAACCGTCATCTACCATATGAACATCCAAACAAAACTTAGCCAAAACTGATTGAAGAGCGAAGCTATTTTGTTGTACTGTAGTTCCGCATAAAAAAAATGGAAATTCCTTAATTCAAAATCTTTTTCAACTATATGACTATCAAAAGAAAAGTTATCCATGGCTATGTGAGGATTGAATTTTTTCAGTTTTCTACTGAACTTCTTCTATAGAAATGGACACTAAATCAATAAGAAAAAATCCTTAACTTTAGGGACAACTGAAATTGAGGACAATTGATTGAAGAGTGTGAGCTCTACACTCTACCAAACTTCTATATATAAAAAGTATTCTTTTCATCAAAAAATTTTTTTCTTACATACGACCATCGAAAGAGAAGTAGTTCGTAGCTGATCAAAGAGTGAGATTTTTACACTATTTGATATACGATAAAAATGACTGTTAGCCAATTAAAATTTTTTTCTACTATTGGACCATCATGTTAAAGGTTAGCCAAAATTGATTGAGAATTGAGAATGTACTACTTCTACTGAAATTCTGCTTTTTTATTTCACTAAATGAAAACTTTTTTGGGCATTCATCCATTAGAAAAAAATTACCCATACCTGATTAAAAGTTTAGACTAACTCTCTGATCTTCTTAGTAGGGATACAGGCTACTTCTCAATTAGAAACTTTTTCTACTCTACGACCATTGACAGAAAAGTTTTTTTATAACTCACTGAAAAATTAAATTTTTGCACTTCAATTGAGCTCCCACACAAATATTGGCTTTTCACCATTACAAACATTTTTTTCTACTGCATGAATATTCAAGTAAACTTTAATCATAGCTGAATGAGAATTGAAATCATTACACTTGTACTAAACTTGTGCTTATAAGCCATAATTTTTGTCATTTCAAAGTTTTTTCTTCCTTGCGTTAATTAGAACAAAAAAAGTTTTTGTACCTTCGCAAGAAAACATAAATAGGCACTGTTTTTGAGTTTCTACAAAAAAATGACGTTCTAACAAATAAAAGTTTATATCGCTGTGACATTTAACTCAAATTTTTGAAAACTAATTGCTAATTTAGAAATGCTTCATTACTGTTTCTCTGCATGTGAAAACAGATTTTGTGGCGAAAAATTTTTTTCGCTTCTCGAGCACTATTACAGAAATTTATGATTGTAGATTGAGATGAGAAACTTTTTGGTAAAAATTGAAAATGTACATTGAATTTCAACATCTGAATATGAGATCATATTATAAGGAAATCTCCATGTCTGTCATTTGTACAAAGAAACAAAAAAAAATTGGTTAACTCTTTATTAACTGACAAATTTTTTCCTCTACTATAATTCTGCATATAAAATTCTAACAATTAATTTTTGGAAAC
This sequence comes from Convolutriloba macropyga, assembly GCF_964194025.1. Taxonomy (NCBI): domain Eukaryota; kingdom Metazoa; phylum Xenacoelomorpha; order Acoela; family Convolutidae; genus Convolutriloba; species Convolutriloba macropyga. The sequence goes on from NW_027453072.1 coordinate 26,136, forward strand.
TTTTTTCAGCTAATTTTCAATTAAGCAAATTTTCTTCTGACTGATAGATATGGAAAAAACTCTTTTAATTGTTTGTCCCTCAAAACAAAGTTCTAACTAATAAAGAAGCTAAATAGGTAGTTTTGCTGATTTCATGCATATACAAACTCACTTCCTATTCTTTATTAACTTTTGTGCTGGATGTCTATTTCAACTTAAAGTTTGTCTATTAAAATAGAATGTGAGAATACTGCTTTTTTACATAAAGCCTACATATAAGACATAACTTCTTACGTTTCAAGATCTTTTTGGTTGTTTGCTCGTTAAAGCAAAAAATTTCTAGTGGGAAAAGGAGAAGTTTTCCGTTTTTTTTGCTTGCTTATACATAAACAAAAACAGTTTAAATCTATGAACATTCAAAATCAAGTTTTCGGAGTGTTTCCGCAATAGAAAATAATGCACTTCTTTGGAATTTCTACATATTAAGTAAATTTCATCAGATGACTTCTACTAAGTTCTTACATTCGATAATCCTTGCTTTTTTACAGAAAACGTCTTTCTACTTGATGTCCACTCGGACGAAACCTTTTGCTGACTCCAAAAAGGCTGCTTCTGCAGTTGTACTGAATTCCTGTACAAATTTCGATTTTGAATTTGACCTTTGACCGCTGTAACCGTTCACTAGAACATCATCTTATTACAAAAGTTGTTTAGTGATTAAAAAGTGAGACAACAGCAGTTGTGCCGATTTTTTTCATGCAAAATTAAACTTTTTTATATTCGAACAAATTCTTTACAACAGATTCCATAAAACAAAATCTTTGATTAATAATGACGGAGCAAAGTGCATTTCTTTTCTTTTTCGTGCACATGATATTTGACTGCTGACCGTTTGATGATTTTTTTTTACTATATGGTAGTAAAATTGCTAATTGCTAATCACTGATTATGAAGTGAGTCTTTTGCAGTTCAACTTTTGCATATGATAAATGAATTTTAGCTTTAATTCACATATTTTAACTGAATTAACAGAATAGCAGAATTTTCGTCTAAATTTTTGAAAACTAATTGCTCATTTAGAATTTTTACATTACTGACCTTCTGCATGTGAAAACAGATTTTGTGGCAAAAAAATTTATTTTGGTTTCTGGAGCACTCTTACAAAAATTTATGATTATAGATTGAGATAAGAAACTTTTTGTTAAAAATTGAAATCGTACATTGAACTTCAACATCTGAATATGAGATCATTAACCGTTTATTAACTTTTTTTAATCACACATGATTTTTTTTGTCTGAGCAAGAGAAATGGGCAGTTTCTCTGAATTCATACCAAAATAAAAGCATTACCTTTCTACTCTAATAGGAATTTTCCATGTCTGTCATCTGTACAAAGACACAGAAAAATTGGTCACTCTTTATTAACTGACAAATTTTTACTTCTACTATAATCCTACATATAAAATTCAAAGAAATAAATTTTGGAAACCTTTTTTCAGCTAATTTTCAATTAAGCAATTTTTTTTCTGACTGATAGATATGAAAAAAGCTCTTTTAATTGTTTGTCCCTCAAAATAAAGTTCTCTCTAATAAAGAAGCTAATTAGGCAGTTTTGCTGATTTCTTGCATATACAAACTGTCTTCCTATTCTTTATAAACTTTTGTGCTGGATGTCTATTTCAACTTAAAGTTTGTCTATTGAATTAGAATGTGAGAATACTGCTTTTTTACAGAAATCCTACATATAAGACATAACTTCTTACGTTTCGAGATCTTTTTGGTTGTTTGTTCGTTAAAGCAAAAAATTTCTAGTGGGAAAAGGAGAAGTAAGCCGTTTTTTGCTTGCTTATACATAGACAAAAACAGTTTTAATCTATGAACATTCAAAAACAAGTTTTCGGTGTGTTTCCGCAATAGAAAATAATGCACTTCTGTGGAATTTCTACATATTAAGTAAATTTCATCAGATGACTTCTACTAAATTCTTACATTCGATAATCCTTGCTTTTGTTTACAGAAAACGTCTTTCTACTTGATGTCCATTCGTTCGAAACCTTCTGCTGACTCCAATAAGGCTGCTTCTGCAGTTGTACTGATTTCCTGTACAAAATTCGATTTTAATTTGACTTTTGACCGTTGTAACCGTTCACTAGAACATCATCTTTATTACAAAAGTTGTTTAGTTATTAAAAAGTGAGACACCTGCAGTTGTGCCGATTTGTTACTTGCAAAAACAAACTTTTTGTTCTCGAACAAATTTTTTACAACAGATTCATTGAAACAAAATCTTTATAATTAATAATGACGGAGCAAAGTGCAATTCTATTCATTTTCGTTCAAATGATATTTGGCTGCTAACCATTTGAAGATTTTTTTTACTATTTTGTAGTAAAATTGCTAATTGCTAATCACTGATTATGAAGTAAGTTTTTTGCAGTTCAACTTTTGCATATGGTAAATGAATTTTAGCTTTATTTCACATATTTTAACTGAATTACCGAATAGCAAATTTTTTGTCTAACTGACTGCAAATGAGATTTTTTAATTTGTCTGATATTTGGCATTGGAGATATGACTTTTTGACGGTTGCACATATTCCAATTGAGTTACTCACAGAAGAAGTACTTTGTCTACTAAATCAGAAAAGAAAAAGTTGCTTTTTTCGAGTTTTTTTGTTTGGAGACAATATTGTTACAGCAAAATCTTTTATACCACTACTTGATCATTTTGAGCAACGTTTTCTTCTCAATTGATTGATAAGTAGCAAGGCAGTTCTTACTTTACAAATTAAACCTATTTATGAAGTTCTGTAGTTCTTTTTCCACTGCGTAATCGTTGAACTACATTTCCTCATAACAAAAAAAACTGCGATTTTCTCTCTTTTTCTTTTTTTAGTTAGATTTTTTAATGCCGAAAAGATTTTTTTCCCTAAGTTGTAATAATACAAGAAAGTTTTTCTTAATGATTGACTAATACGAGATTTGTATTCTCAGTGAATTTCTAAATACGGACAGATACCTTTTACCATCTTTGAGTTTTTTCATACTCATGGCGATTCAAACAAATAACTATGTTCTGACTGCCTCATAGTTATATCGTTGCTCTGACTGGTTACCTGATAATTTTCAGAGGTTTGACTCTTTAATTTTTAAAACTTTTTTTGGTTACTTGACCAATAAACCAAAAACGTTCCTCAAACTGAATAATAAATTTCATACTTCTTAGAAGATTTTATATATAGAAAAGGAGTTTTATTGACTGAATAAAAGTCATTTAGTTTTTATATTGAAATTAATTATAACTGGGGCTAAATTCAGACCTCAGAGTTTAGCTTAGTCATCAAATGCATCCTCTAAATGATGGTGTTACCTTTAACCGCTTTTTGCAGAGCAATAAAATTTGGGTTGGCCGGAAAAAAGGATGTTGTCGAGGTTCTCTCAGTTTCGAAGGGCAGCGTAGCATCTCTGCAATTGATGTTGGTGTCAAGAAAAAGGCGTCCGAATATAAAAAACTGTCAATATTCTATTGAAACTATGGGCTATTGCCATATTATAAGTCATCTTTTCCATCGCTATGTCAATCACTTATCCGTTCTGAGGTTTTTTTTTGGTTTCACGTTGGAGCTTCGGCTACTTATTGTAGGTGATTCAGTTGGCGAAGTGACAAAAATGAAGACTGAAACCCAAAGCGATGCCCTGAATTAATGATTGCTTGGTAGTAAAAGAGTTACCCCGCGAGCATAAGTGCACAGACACAATTGTCATTGTTCAAAATTCTTAGAACCTAAGATGGTGTCATTGTCACATGGACAAAACACAATTTTCGTTCCTGTTTATCATCCAATTTTTTCCACATTTTTGTGGTGCATATGTGTATCTGATTTCTCGCATAACTCGACATTAGAAAAAGATGTTTTAAATCGGGCGTCAAATTTTAGGCAAAAATCAATGGATAGCGACGATATATGAGTGTAAGTGTGTGTATGTGTGTGTGCTTGCGTTGTTTGTATATATATATATATATATATATATATATATATATATATATATATATATATATATATATATATATATATATAT
>NW_027453073.1:0-25000 GCF_964194025.1 Convolutriloba macropyga
TGCAATGTCACTATAAATAGTCGTAACGGGATGACTTTTTTTTGCAATATCTTTCAAAACGAATGCTATATCAAGAGATGATCTTGCAATTTAGTTTTTTTTTCAATATGAAATTTGTTTGTTCCAGCTGAGCTCTGCTGTCACTGGTTCGTGTTGTTGCATCATTTGTTTTCATTTTGCACTGAAGTTTCTCAAATTATAGTGGCATGTGTCGCAAAGTTACTTTGAACAACATTTAGAGCAGATACATGAATTTTAGAGGAAAAAGAATGCCATCTAAAATTCCTAGACCAAAAAATTTGTAGTCCTAGACCAAAACGGATTGTAGTCGATAATTAATCATAATAAGTTAACAACAATGAACCTAATGCAACCGCGCTGAGCTCTAAGAATGTACACAAGCGAGGATCTTTATCATACAAGCAACAATAAGCCACCCAATACAGACAATGAAGCCAACATCGCGGCTTAGACAAGCCGAATTCTTCCACAGATACGCTCAAGTTCCTCATCACAAAACAAATGCCGAGTCAAAAACGAAGTTAATTGAGTAATATCTCCCAAGTCGAGGAGTCCGCTCAAATTCCGCTCAAAAAAATGCAAGAGATGACCGGAATGAGCGGAATTTGACCGGAATGAGCGGAATCGATAAAAAAAAAATGCAAGAAATGAGCGGAATTTGAGCGGAACAAAAATGCAAGGAATGAGCGGAATTTGAGCGGAAAAAAAAATGCAAGAAATGAGAGGAATTTGATCGGAATAAAAAATGCAGGAAATGAGCGGAATTTGACATGACCAAACGAGCGGAAACATTGAAATTCCAGAAACAGGGAAAGTATGTACACAAAGTATGTATAAAAGTTCAGGTAAATTTACTTGAACCCAATTTCAGGTAAATTTTCACCTGAACAAGTTCAGGCGTGGTTATCTGAAAAATTTTACATTGAGCAGTGAAAACTAGTATTCCTGCAAAAATAGACCTCTGGAAAATTGGTTTTCACAAATACAGAAGCGGTAACGACATATGGTCCTCATTAGCTTCCATTTCTTTAAAGTCTTTCAGAATCAGATTGATATTCCTTTTAGTTCGAACTAATTCCATTTTCCTACATAAGCACTGCTTCAAAACCCTGCCAGTCGAACTAAAGTTTATTAGTTTATTTTAGGTACATGTTTCCGAAACAGGGCTTCCGAAAAAGTTCGACAATGAGAATAGTTGGAACATTATGTGCAGTCGCACATAAACGAACCTCCTTGTTTCATTCTGGTTTTAATCTTTATTATATTTATTATTATATTTATGACATTATTATACTTTTATTATTATTTTATACTTTGTCTGGTCTGTTTAGTGTTTCTGTTTTGGAGAGAGCTTTTCGAGCCTAGTTTTTTTAGCTAGCTCTGCTCAATTCTCCTATAGTTGTTTGTTTGTAACTCCGCCGTAGCCGGTCCCCAGCCCGGTTGAGAAAAGGAGGAGGGGAACACACCCAAAACATACTGGAAAATCTCAAAGAGTTGTTCGTTAGTTCAACTGTAGATTTTTTCCGACAGTATTTAACCTATTTCAGCTCTCGAAACGTCCTCTGATCAGACAAAAGTGCGGTCGAAACGTCTCTCCGATCATTTCTTGCATTTTTTTTCCGCTCAAATTCCGATCATTTCTTGCATTTTTGATTCCGCTCAAATTCCGCTCATATCTTGCATTTTTGATTCCGCTCAAATTCCGCTCATTTCTTGCATTTTTTATTCCGCTCAAATTCCGCTCATTTCTTGCATTTTTTATTCCGCTCAAATTCCGCTCATTTCTTGCATTTTTTTTCCGCTCAAATTCCGCTCATTCCGGTCAAAAAAATGTAAGGGCTTTGAGCGGAATTTGCTAAACTGTCCGCTCAAATTCCGCTCATTTCTTGCATTTTTTTTCCGCTCATTCCTCGGCCCGGGCTTGTTTACATTCTTACAAGATTCACGCCAAACAATTTAAATTTTTACACGATCCCAACAAGGCTTTACGTAATTAACTTTTTATTTCTAGATTTTTACAAGATTCTTCTAGGACGCTGTTAAATGTTTAAGACGTTAATAAACAAAATTTTACTAGCCGTTATAAAATCTTACAAGGTTTTTACAAGATTTTACAAGATTAAATTTTACACGAACCTTAGAAGATCTGCTCTATCTTGCAAGGCTAATTCTATCTTGCAAGATCTTACTAGATTAATATTTTGTGCAAGAACTTTACAAGATATTGCATGCTTAACTTGGTTTCAACTCGCGATTCTATCACATCGACCAGTCGTCCTCGCTAGGGACGATAACTTCGTCACAAGTGAGCCAAAGTTGAAAAATACCACCTTGAGACAGCATGCCTCCGAATCCTTAAGGATGGACACAATTGTCTGTGTCAATTTGCCACTCATCACCCCGAGAGATGTCTCGGACTCATCCAATTCCTCCTGTCTCATCAGACTCTTGGCTGTCACGGAGGCCAGAACCTTCATCTGGGTACATATAGACTCCACTGGTTCAATCGTCCGGATTAAATTTGGTCCCAACCTTTGAAAAAATAAATAATGAATAAAATAAAATATTTTATGGCTAACAGGCAGCAAAAGCTCGGTTTTTTAACCCCAGCAGAAAAGTTTGGTGGCAGAGAAAATCAGGGCTGAATCAGTCTAGAGACATTCTGTTTTTCAGGATGGCCAGTACCCTGATCATTTCACAATTTACACTGCCCAGTCGTGATGTATGAGCATAATTTATTGCATGAAAAATGATGTGTTCAGCTTAACTCCAGCCGAAAAAGTTTGCTTTATAAGCGATTCGAACTTTCGCGTGAGTGTTTTTGTAATATTTAATTTGCATAGCAAGTCCCAACCACTCAGCTAAATGGGTTTTGTGGTAATTGCTTACAAACTAGCTGATGTATAAATAGTGTATTTAATACTATAGTAATTACCAGTTATAAGCTACAAAAGTATGACTTTATTATGCTCCGACTTAAATTTGGGGTATGAGTTTTTTTTAAGAGTATACAGGATAAGTTAAATCTGGGTGAACTCTATGACCCCAATATAATCATCATGAAGAAAAATTGTATATATAGGAAACTTAAAATGTTCTGCAGATGCAATTTCTCATAACTGATATAAGTTTTTACTCTTGAAATGCTCTGGTTCAGCGCTGACATGCAGTGAGACTCAAGTCCGGGATTGAACGCAAAAATGCATCAAATTACAGGAATTTGAGCGGGAAAATGCAAACATAGCAAGCAGTTTGCCAGAAAATAGCCGCAATAGCATCGTAGATCTGCAGTCTCAATAAAAATGTGAAGAAGGACGAAAAAAAATTAAATTAAACGCTGAGGTTTTTTATTCTGATTAAGAATCTAAATAATTTACTGCTGCTTCTTTTAGCTGCCCTTAAATAACCTTCCACTAGAGTGACACGCAATCACTTGACAGTATCTCTTTGAGTTAATGTCAGGAAAAATCAAAGTCAGAGTGGGGATGTCATTTTTGAGTGAAGTATATCACATGTGACCAAAAATTTAATCACCCAACTGAACATAGTGCAGATCAATTGAACAATGCCCAGCAAATAAAGCAAAATCAAAAGTTGAGAAACTGAAAAAATCAAACAACCTAAACGACGTAATCATTGCTAGGACTGTAGAAGCTTTTACGTTAAAGTACAAATTTGATGAGTTTTAATGTTTCATATTAACCTATGCACAAAAATGGCATGGAAGAGGTTTATCGGCCAAAAATCGAGAAACATGACAAAATAATCAAAAAATTTAAAGAGTTTCCAAAAGTTAAAGATAATTTTCTAATTTCGCAATGTTAAAATCTTCAAAACCATTTTTTTCTCTTTGGAGTCTCTCTTCTGTAACCCATCTGTTAGACATGAACAAAATGGCCCGAAAAGATTGACAAACTTAGAAAGTGACATAAAAAATCAAAAAAAATTGAAAACATTTTAAAATTTTTATGAATTGTTAAAATTTAGTGATATGATAATCTCTTCAGAACCATTTCCATTTCACTGCCTACAAAGGATATCAAGGAATTTCTTGAGCCTTAAAAATTTTAGTGGCTGAAAAAAATTTATATACCGAGAACATGACATTAGTTTTCAGAAATTTTGAACAAAAAATTGCAAAAACTTTGCTTATTAAAATGTTGAAATTAATTCCATAACCACTAAAGACTATGCAGCAGCCTATTATCGGACCCTGGATGAGGTTTTATGGTAACCGAGGCAGGAAAATCTCAAAACTTGACAAAAAAATTTTAAAAAAAAATTGAAAAAAAATTAGCTCATAAAGTGGTTATAAAAAGTAATTATGACATGCAATTGACCTCAACCAACTTCAAACAACGTCAATTTAAGACTCTTCACACAAAAAAGTGACGCTAAAGCGCAAGAAATGCGCTTAAAACTCTTAAAAATAACCTTTTAACCTTGAATTAAACCACATCCGCCACAGCACTCTAAAGGTTTGACCAACTACTAAAGTCAGTTTTGAGCCTCTAATGAAACTTAACGCACATTGGGCTTTCCCTGTTTATCGCGTTTTGAAATAACGGAGTCAATGGAAAGTGTGTGGAAAAAAATATGAAAAAATCATAGCATCAAAAACAATCTAAAGAATTCTTAGATTGAGGTTGCTTAGTTCAGCAACATCAATCTAGGAGAGTCAAGAAACCCCTGACCTCAAAAAGAACAAAAAAAGGAATCCAGTTCTCAAATTTTCACAAGACCTAGTGCTTTAACAATACCTAAAAATTACTGAAAACGTTGACTTCATACGTACTATGAACGATTACATAATACAACAACCTTATGGGAATCAATGACAGATAAGGCAAAAAAAAGCAAATAACTAAAAAAAATTTTGAAAATCAGAAATTAATTTTGCTGGGATCATAAATATGCCCCACTGGAAGATCGAGGAAGATTGATCGTTGTTCTTGAGACTAAGTAAAAAGACCACAACAAAAATACTTAAGACAAAAAAATCCAATGTTTCCGTAAAAGCAGTTCTCATTTAAAGACAACTGCTGCAAGCTCAAGTTATTAATCAATTTCACTTGTTACTCATTAGCAAGCAAGGACAACTCCTATTAATGAGATTAAATGGTAAAACACAAATAAGTTTAACAAATGATAACAAAAATCAAAAGTTCAGTTTCTTTTTAAATTGAAAAGCGCATAAGTCAAAAACCAGTTAAACAGTTGATACAACAGTTAAAAAGTTCAACAGATATAAAAAGATAAGAAAACAAAAAGAACACGAAACCTTCTCAAAACTGAAAAATGTCTCAAAACTATAGGCGGAGAACAAGTAGTGTCGGAGTATTTAAAACTGCCGCTAGCCATAAACTCAAAAATCTAATTAGGCTCATTTGTGCTGCATTTGTAAACATAGACACTGTTCTTTTTGATAGTACCTGATATGACAACTGAGATAATATTAAAAAATGGTCAAACATCGCATTTTATATCAGCAAAAAGTGTCAAAAATAAAATACCTTAACTGCCCTTCAATGGGATTAATCCATTTAAAAATAGGCTCAATTAGAAAGATAAATACTATAATAATAGCGTTGAAGTGAAAAAAACCTGAAGCAAGCAGTTAAAATGCACCACAAGAAAAAAAATTTGCTTTCAAAAACCCAGAAAATGTTCAAACACCTAATTCTAACTCCACTTTCAAGATACTTTAAAAGTGATGAAATACATTTTGCAGGGAGTTATATTACGCCGCACTGGAAGATCGATGAGAATTTATTGTTGTTCTTGATATAAAATGTAAAGACCACAAGAAAAAATTTGAAGACAAAAAATCACAATTTCCATAGAAGTAGACGTCGGAAATTAAGAAATGATTGCTCTGAGCTGAAATCATCATGGAAATTCACTGAATACTCATTAGCAAGCAATTCCAACTTCTATTGATGAGATTAAATGATTAAAAAAGTAATAAGTTCAACAAATGTAAACAAAATTTAAAAATTCATTTTTTTAAGTAAATCGCCCAAAGTCAAAGAAACATTAGTTAAAAAGTGAAACAAATAGTTTCTTTAATTTATGCATTTGTAGCAACCGATAAGTGTTGTTATGCAGGTGACTAAAAAAAATTAGAAAGCAAATTAGGCAATAAAAACTCGTAAAACCTCCAAAATTGTATAATATTTTCTGAAAAAATGATAGTCAAAGTCATCGAAACAATTAGCTTTGAACTGAAACAAATAAATTGAGAAGAATAATTTGTAATGTCAACTTGTCCCTAATTATTTTAAATGACAAGACAACAAAAAAAAACATACTCTAAACTAGAAAGCCATTAAAATATTATGAAAACAAGTAGTGTCAGGTTCTTTAAAACGACCACTTGCCATAAAATCAAAAACCTATTCAGGTTTATTAGTGCTTCATTTGCAAACATAGATAATGTTATTATTGATACCACATGATACGACAACAGAGATAACTTTAAAAAATGGTCAAACTTTGAGTTTTTCAATTACATTTTATTACAGCAAATAAGGTCAAATTTACAAAAAAAAAACATAACTGCTCTTCAATTAGATTTATCTAATTCAAACAAGTGCAAATAGAAAGCCTAAATAATATCTTTATAGCGTTCAAGAAAATGAAAACCTGAAATCAGCAGTCAAATTGCAACTCGAGAAAAAATTTCGCTTTCAGAAACCCCAAAAATGATCAAATACCTACTTCTAACTCCACTTTAAAGATATTTTAAAAGAAATAAAATACCATTCGCTGGTACTATAATTACGCCGCACTGGACGATCAATTAAAATATGTTGCGAACAAAAGTGTCAAAGTCTTCAAAACCACCACTAGCCATAAACTCAAATATCTAATTAGATTCATTTGTGCTTCATTTGCAAACATACTTACTGTTATTATTGATACTACGTGATACAACAGAGATAATATTGAAAAATACAGTCTGTGACAGCAAATATTGTCAAATTTAAAAAGACTTAGCTGCACGTTAGTTAGATGAATTCAATTCAAACAGGCGCCATAGGAAAACATAAGTAATTACTTAATAGCAAGGGAAAATAACCTAAAACTAGCCGTCAAACTGCCGCAAGAGAAAAAAATTGCTTTCCAGAACCTCAAAGTTGTTCATATACCTACTTCTAATTCAATTTTACAGATTGCCTGAAAAAAATTACGCTCCAAACCCACCGGTTTTTCAGGTATCTTTACAACTCCAACGTTATTAAAATCAGCCCTCTAATTTTACCGCTCATTGACGTCAAAGAAGCCAAAAAAGTATGCGCAGATCATTAGAAAAAGCATAACCTGAAGACGGCAGAAGCATTTCATTGTCTCCAGAAGCCTTTCATTAATTCATCTTGGAGCCTTGAAAAGTTTCATCGGCTCATAAAGGTTGATAAACTAGGAATTTGATAATAATTTTCAGAATATTTGAAAAAAAAATCTAAATTTATCAAAACATTGCCAAAAATGTTTCATTAAAAATTTGAATTTCATTGCCACTAAAAAATTTTCAGCAGCCTACTATCAGACTCTAGGGATGGTTTTATGGACGTTGGGGCAGAAAAAAACTTACTTTTCATTTGAAAAAATTCAAAAATATAGCTCATTTATGGCTAGCAAATGACCGCAAACAACTCTGAAAAATGTCCATTTGAAAGTGAATAAATGAAAATGTGTCAAAAAAAGAAAGAAAGATGCACCAGTTTGGGCAGATAACTCTTATCATGGCCATTTAACCTTGAAAAAAGGCAATGCCAGCGACTCTAAAATTTTGACAGACTCTAATGAAACTTAACGCTTGCTGGGCCTACCCTGTTCATCCCGTTTTGAAATATCAAAGTCAATGATAATTTTTTGAGGTTGTGTGAACAGCAGCAACAATCTAAGAGAGTCATCGACACCCCTGAACCAATATATGCACGAAAAAAGAGAAAACACAATAACTACTGGAAAAATTTGTCCAACCTTTAGTGCTTTAAGAACAACGAAAAATTACCGAAAAATTACTGAAAAATTAACTCTATGTGTACTTAGAAAGATTACAAGAACGAAAAACTTACGGGAATCAATGACAGACAAAGCAAAAAAGAACCAAAAAAAAAGGAAAATGTGCAAAATTTAGAAATTTTGAAAACCAGTGGTGCCTTAACCAAAACAGATCAGAAAAATTCAAAAAAGATTAAAAAAAAACTCAGTAAATAAGTTCCTTTTTACCTCATTAGCAATCACAGATACTGTCAATATTGATACTAGGTGATAGGACAACAGAGATACTGTGAAAAAACTGGTCAAACATCGTATTTTCATTTACACTCGCTTCTCGTTGATGAGATTAATCAATTTCAAATAGGTGCCATTAGAAAACTTGAGTAATACCTTAATTTCAAGATCTGTTTAGATTTTTTCTGTTTTTTTCTACGTCAATGAAAAGTTACTTTAGAGTGGTGATTATAATAACGCTGGAGTGGTAAAGAGACCAAAAAATGAGCTGGTTTGAAGCGTGCTTGTTTTCAAAAGTATCTTTAAAGTGGAGTTGGAAGTAGGTATTTGAACAATTTAGGGGTTTTTGAAAGAGAATTCTTTTATCGTGCTCCAAATGGATTGCTGGTTTCAGTTTTTCTTCTCTCGTCATTCAAGAGAAATAAATTTGCACCCGTTTTTTTCTTGACTAGTGTTGCTCTGCCAACTATATATAGCGAGTTGAGTGTTTTGTTTAGATATGCAAGCCAATTAATGTTTGATTTTGATCTGCAATCCCTCGCTTGCAATAGTTGTTTATAAGAAAAAAAATCTTGCATAGGACGGAAGAGTGTTGTTGCTATTTAAAAGCCTGCGGATATCGACCGCAAGAATGAGAACATTCTGTTGATAGAGAAACTTTGTTACCAAAGACGATCACAGACTTGTTTTTTTTGTCAACAAATAGACTAAGTCTTGATAACTCTTGTTTCTTGTCGTATTCACTCCCTATTAAAACTCTCCAATGAGTATCGTTGACCTGATTGATACTTGATCACTGTTCTTTTTTTCATATATAGTTTAAAATGGACAAGGTTGGCACTTCAATCTTTTTTATTGACTTGCGGAATTAGATTCACCTTGCTGGTGCTTCGTTGTTGATCCGTTCGATTTTCATTAATTGTTGGATTTGGCACTCTAGGGTTTGAAACTTTGAATGTCGGAAAAAATCTGGAAAGTATCAATTCTACCACTTTTTAACAAGTTGAAGTTAACCCAAATGGTGAATTGCTAAATAGGTTAACATAGGACCACAAAGACATAATAACTGCTAATTTTTCTTTTAAGGAACTGAGCTTCAATAAACCTCAAAATGAGATTTCAATAAGCACAATTTTTGAATTCAATCTCATTGTTAGTAGTTTTCACTCCATTTATGCAGCTAGTAGTGTTATTCGTATATCAAATTAACACCTTTGTTAGGTTGTAGATGAAGATGTCCACATAATGTGAATAAATTTGAGCGGCGTCAGTTTACTTTTGCAGTTTGATGTCAAGTAAAAGTTGTAAGCAGTTTCGAATTTTGATCGAATTGTCTATACCAACAACAGAGTTAATTGCAAACCAATTTTTAAAAGAATTCGATATAATTTTGAAGTTGATATCGTAATCAGTACTTACGTTGCGGAACTGATTTATTTATAGTGGAGTAGTTAAAGGCTGAGTTTGACGTTGTGCGATATTCACATGCCAATTAAAGTTTTTACCATGTATATCGTCCGAACAGATCATTAACAAATAGCTTGCACTTTTTTATTGTAGTGTTGTTTTGCTTGTTATGCTAATCTAATCCTACTGTTTAGATTGCCCTTGATTAAAGTCACTTTCTAAATAGTCTGAGATCCAAAGTAATTTTGCGTTTCATTGAAAATATGTCTCATCTTAATTCTTAGTGGCATTTTTTGCGAAATTTGTTTTTGAAACTTTTGGCGATTTTGTTTTTTTAAACCTCCGTATATTAATCAAAATTGAAATCGCAAACATAATAAAATAAAATCAAACAGATGCTGATTGTTTTTCTGTGAAGCCTCGATAGCAACAAATTATTAGTTATTAGAAATTTTAAGAAAAAGATTATATAATAGTGCAAAAACAAACATTTAGATCTGTTAGTCGTTGTTATCAGTGGATAGTTATCCTGAAGGATTGAACTTGCATGTACCCAAAGCATTAGATGTTGCAAAACTATCAAAACAACCAATCAGTGGTTTTGCATTAATTGAAGCTATTTTTAATGATTTTTAGTGTAAAAAATCTGCTGCTTATTTGAAAAAAAATGCGACAGCAAACGCCAATTATGAATTCTGTAGCCGTTTAAATTGAACTGAGTTTTGAATTTCGAATTGGGGGAATAGCAAGCGAACTTAAGAAAAGCATTTCTTACTTTCTCTGATCCAAACACAGTCTGGCCACAATTCGGGCGAACGACACAATGAGCATTGTGTTTGTACAAATGTCAGTCACAGCCTGTTCCAAACTCTTTCCAGCCTGGAACATTAAGCAAACTCATATTAACCATAACGTCAAGTAGATTTCTGTTCTGGTCAAGTCTAATTTCAGTACTGATTCAGAACTATGATCTTGTTAAATTTTACTATGATCAGTAGTGTGCATGTCTAGCCCGGGTCGAGAAATTTTCCGAAAACTATGAAAGAAATGCGCTGATTTTTCAGAAAAAAATCAACCCATTTCTCACAAAGTTCCAGCGCATTTCAAAGCATTTCAATGCATTTCAGCGCATAATTATGTAAACCCTTTCGCTCGGCAAAGTTTTGCCATGCCTGAATCTAAGCCCTGGACAAATTGAAAGACTTGCAAGACTTGCTTTTATGCTTTTAGACCTACCTCATAGTAAAAACTATAAATATAGCTGGCAGATTACCAGAAAATAGCCGCAATAGATTCGTAGTTCTGCAGTCTCAAAGAAAACAATAAAAAAGACAGACCAAAAAAACTCGTCTTTTCATTGAAGGTTGATATGTTGTATTTTGTTTAAAAATCTGTATAAGTTTTTCCTGTCTCTATTAGCTGCTCTCAAATAACCATCATTTAGAGTGATACACACCCATTTGACCTTATCTCTTTGAATAAAAGTAAATAGAAATCAATTTCAAAGTGAGGAAGTAAGTTTTATGAGTGAGGTATGTCAAGTGTGACCAAAAAATTAATCACGCGAATGAACAGAAAAACTCGCTCCACTAAGAGCGAAAAATGAGGTCACTCACGCACATCAATTGGAATTGCTTGAGCGAATGAACAAAAAGCAGATTTGAAGTGGTTGTGACGTCAAATGGTCGTAACAAAAATCGCGAAGACGAAATAAAAAACAGGGCAAGTACTGACGTACAATTTTAAAAAAATGTAAAAAATTTTCATTGAATAAAAAGAAAAAAAGACCTAAAACGAACTCTGAATGGATCGGAAAAACCATTTAGAAAAAAAATTCGATCCAAAAATTGAAAAAACAGTAAAAATCAAGGTGAAATTGCAGCATGTGAAAAAAAAAACCACCAGCGAGAAAGCGAATTTTTGTTCAAACACCGTTTTCTCACACACTTTAAATTTAGAGCAAAAAATTTCACGCCGCAAAACCCCTCGCTTTTTTCACTCCACTTCCGGTTTCGGCGTGACCAAAATCACTACTC
Source organism: Convolutriloba macropyga (assembly GCF_964194025.1). Classification (NCBI taxonomy): domain Eukaryota; kingdom Metazoa; phylum Xenacoelomorpha; order Acoela; family Convolutidae; genus Convolutriloba; species Convolutriloba macropyga. Next base: position 11,706 of record NW_027453073.1, read on the forward strand.
CAATTTGACTTCAAAAATCACGAAAATGTGTGAACAAATCTTAAAAAAAAAGACAGCGCCCCAATACAATTCAAATTCTTTGAATTGTAAAAAGGACTTCTCCAATACTCCTCTTCGAGTCGTAAAAATGACAGCGCCCCAATACAATTCAATTTTCTTGAATTGTAAAAAACTAATAGAAGGCCAATAATTGCCCCAGCTATAGCTGTGCGGCTATTAATATAAGACTTGAATTCAGACTTGAATACAGGTACCTGGTAACAGATTTTCAGATTACTCATTATTTTATAATAATAAACGACGAAAACGAAGAAACCGATGATCATCAATACTAACTGACAGTAAACGACACATTTTAAATCCAAAACCGATTAAACAGAAAAATTGACTAAAATATACATTTTGCGTCGGTTTCGCTGCTTTTTTAACACGTGAAGCGCAAATGCAGTGTAATCAAGAATATAATTTAGATTAAGTCTTAACTAAATGTCAGCTCTATACAACAGATATTAGAACTATTCTGTTTCGCCCCCACCCCTCCCCCCCCCAGTGTTTTTATGCACCCAATTACAATTAGGTGTTGTTATATAGCACCTTACTATGTCAAAAAAAATACGTGCGCCTGGGCGCGTAAGAATTACTTGCCCGCTAGAATTTTCCGAGGAACTAAAACAATTGTTTTCCTCCGTTTGATTGCTTTTAATCAATTAAACTAACATTTGGGGTGGCACTTGAGATCTGAGCGACTTCTCGTAATTTGCAGACAATAATTTTTGCTGCCCTCGTGACGTCATTATTTCCTTTATTTTGCATACCGAGATCATTGTTTTCTTCAGCAGTGTCAAAGCTTGGAGATTTCGAAGTTTTTCCGGACTTATCTTGCGACTTTTGGTTCTTGAACTCTGCGGAATTGTTCAGAACGGCCTTCTCTTCGTTGAAATTCGATGCTTCTACCCCAACTCCGTCAAATTGAAGCCCCAACAGCTCCTCTAGATTTTCGGCACAGATCTATAAAGCAACAAGAACGGAAAAACTGTGAATGACAGAAATGCAACTGAGGCCGCATGATTTTGGCAATAGAAATATTAAATTTGCAACTAAATGGCTATAGCGGATCTCTATCACGTTTAAGAACGACGATACCTCATTTATCATATCTTTAACCTTGGTTGATATTATTTTGAACAAAAACGACGATGCCGACCAAAAAACATTGTGTCTTTTGTCGTCTTCATTAGAAAATAGTTGATGATACAAACAACCTCGTATGTTTAAAAAATAAGATTTCTAAACTAGGGTTGACATTAACAGACAAAGTATTTTTTCAAAAAAAAAATCTTTCCTTAAAGGAAGATCTCAATGCGATAAAATAGGCTCCAAGATGTCAAAAAAGTTTTTCCGTTGATCATGAAGTACTCCAAGGCACAGTTTTAGAACCATTAAATTTTGTTTTATACCTTAACAACTTCGCCGAAGAAAAATCAAAGATGACTTTGAGATTTTACATTCTGCAGATGATATCATTATTTTATGTCAATATGAACCAGTAAAAAAATGCAGAAAAAATAAAAATTATTGGAGACAGACAGGTAAGTAAAAAAAAATCAACTGCCTTTGAATGCTGATAGAAAAGAGCTACTGTATTTCTCTGCCAGGGATGAAGTAGAACCAAAAGTTACATTTATAAGGAACTTAGAGAATTCTGCTGCGAAGTGTCTTTATTTAGGAAAACACCTTGACCCCATTTTGTCATTCAAAGTACATCTAAATCTTGTTTTAAGAAAAAAAGCTCCTGCCATTCGCTCACTATATCTGATAAGAAACCATTTACCTTTGTAGGTACTGCTGCATGTTTTCAAATCTGTAGTCCTCAATCATTTGTCAATCAGTCCTCTCTCATTTCTTAGTTTTTTTACAAATATTGTCAGCAAAAAACATACTACGATTAAATGGAGAATTTAACTGGGGCTTTACAGTGTGCTTTATGCGTCGTACGATTGATCATTGTCGTGCTCTTTTTCTCGAATCACATGTTCAACCTGCTGATTGAATTACTTTAAACTTTAGTATTATGAAACTTCTCAAAGACCTAAATCGGATTATCACATCAGGAAATTTTACAAAATGTGCAAACCACATACAGTTAAAACAAAACAAAAACTGCTGATAATAAGAATGCAAAACTATACTAAGCATAGTAAGAGATCATTATGATTGCAGAGCAAACAAATGTTGATCAAGTCATATTTTAATGTAAAAGCAATAGGGCAAAATTCTTTTCAAAGGTACTTTAACTGAGTTCTGGCCATGTCAGCATCAAAATATACCAATAGCCAGACCATTAAGTTTATTTGGTTCTTATTCTCATATATAGAAAAACGAACAGCTTGATGGGTAACATTAATCAATAATCAGAAGATAAAAGTCTAATTTAGATTATTCAGTATACAATCTTGATTATTCTGAAAGCACTTAAACTTTAACCTTTTGGCTATATCATTAGTTCACTTTTTTGTAAAAAAGTATATTTGTAGTAAAAGTTACATGAAATTGAAATTTCAAAAGAATGCCAATCATAGACGGTATTTTTGAGCTTTGTCCACTGAATTCTTTTTAAGGATTATGCAAGAAAACACAGTGAGCTGAAAAATGTTGTGGCAAAAATTCACATGATCGAAAAAATTAGCTGTTGTTCGCCAATACTTTTCATGACCAAAATTAAACATTACGGTTGTTAACATGTGCGGACATCCATGACAGTCAGCAAAATTTGCTCAAATTTGCCTCAAGTTTCAAAATATCATCAGAATTGTTCTTGATATCTGTTTGTGAACGAGCACAGACAACAGTACCTAACCGCGAAATTTAACAACTTGTCAAAATTGACTGAAACGAAAGAAAGCCAAAATGATTGTTTGCAACTACCCATATCTCTGCTCGCAAAAATAAATTAAACCTCTGAAAAGGGTCTTAAATATTTATCATTTGAATTAGAGCAGCTATGGTTTAGAATAATTGAATGTTCAGAATCTTGGACATGCGTCAAATTTATCCGTGAAAATCAGGCAAGTTCCCTATTTTATTTCCACACTTAATTTACTTGTTTTTCATCTTCATTAGAATTGTGTGAAAGTAAAAACTGATGAGGATATATACTGTATTGTCACTGTTGTCTGCAAAACAACAAATACTCTTCAGAGCGCATTTTGAACTTTTGTCAAGCAATGAAACTTGAGTTGTGCTTACTTGAAATGACAGAATTCAAAAAGTGAATAGTAGAGTTAAGTTTTTGCGTTCCTGAGAATCGACACAGAAAAATTGAGGTTTATACTTTGAGATTCTTTCCAGAAAAACAGTAACAATGCACCCTAAAATCTTTTCCGTGATTGATCCCAAGCCATTCATAAAAGTTGTTTTGCACCACCAAAATTATGGTCGACCTAGTTTACACAGACAAGAATATTAAAAGTGAGAGCTACTATAACTAATACTTTAGAGCAAAAACTGCGTTATTTATGGGCCATGTTGCTGTGTTTTATTTATTTCACTATTGGCTGAGCTATGGAGACTGAATCAGCGCAACTATTATTATGCTATCCAGGTCGCACTTTACAGTGACGCGTTTTTCGCGAACAAGATGACCGACGAAGAGGCTTAGTCTGCTCCTCGAATGACCTCAAATTTTTCTGAGCTAGTTAATATCTTAATTAATTGGGGTTAATTGTGTAATTGAGAACATCTTGTCAGTGAACGGGAAAATCTCTATAAGCAGCAACCTAAGCGTAATCAATGCAACGGTAAAACAGTAGCTTTAACTACATCCAGCAGCGTTGAGGTGGATAATTTAAGAATTTTATGCAACTAATATAGTACATTGCAAATATTTATCTAACCAGATTGAGACTTATAAATATAAAACGACTGACTTGGGGCTACTCGCTCAGGAACGACAAACGTGGGCAAATAAATTTCGAGACAGCTTAGTTTAAAAATTTTTAAGGCTGGAAAGCGATTACGTTATTTTTAAAGTGTTAAAAAGTCACTCAAATGGTCAAGGAGTATTCGAGTCAAAAAGGCAAAGCGTCAAGCAAAATCTTTGCATAAAAAGGCAAACATGTTTACAACCCAGGTGTTGGTCGAGACCCAAATTGAGCTATGATCAGACCCAATCGAGCGCACACCCCTGTGTTCCCAGACCGAAATTACAGGGTCTGGAAAGCGGTTCGAGCGCACAATAGTCTGGACCATGGTCTGATTTCGGTTTGATCAGAGGTCAATTCGGTATGGAAGGTCTGATCACAGTCTTTATAGTCTGGACCATGGTCTGGGTTCGGTCTGATCAGAGGTCAATTCGGTCTGGAAGGTCCAAGTCATATATGGTGACCAGGAGAACTTGGCAACCATATACCTGACTTACGAAATTTCAATGTAAGGCTGAAAAAGCGTAAAATAAGTGCCTCTGACATATTGTGGTTGTGAAAGGTATCTGCTGAAGCTTTGAAAAAACTTCGAGTTCGTGGTTTCTTGGCAACCATATACAAGAGCATGCACATTCATGGTTCTTACATGTACCATAAAATTTTATGGTCTTGGATATGGTTGTCAAGAATTTTTTGAAATCTAATTTTTTTGAAGTAAGACATTTAAGGAATGATATATAAGTTCAAGGGTCACAAATACATTGGATTTCTAGATAGATCTATATATAAAAAGAGTGAATCAGTGAAATTGCTTTAGCATTTAAATCTATTTACACAAAATTTTGCCTTCCGATCAACAAAAAAACTCAATTGAAGTTAATTGGAATTCAGGCGTTGTAAAAAATATTGTTGATTGGACAACGTCATTGTTTTTTGCCGTATTTCGATTCTTTCTAGTCACAGATTTTGAAAATCAATCATCTGGCAAATAGGATTACCAGGGCAAATATGAACACTTTAGGACCAATAAGTAAAACATGGAGAAGTTGAGCGGCACAGAGCTTGAATACGGGTTACTCGTATTGGATTCATACATTACTGCTCGGGTTTCTAAGGGAAAATTATTGTTTTATTTTATTTTTAATGCTGCACCAATATTCAAAAAGTTTGGAATTGGACATTTTTGACAAAAAGATTCGTGAAAACTCGGAGGTTTGTGGCAGAGCAAATTAGCGCCGAATCGGTCTCTAGACATTCTGTTTTTTTGGATGCCAGCACTCTGTTCATTTCTTCCTAAACTGACTAGACTTGATTTTCGAGTAAAATTCAGTTCCTGAAAAATAGCAGGTTCAACGTAAACCAAGACAAGGTTTGCTTTACATGCGATTCGATCTTCTGCGTGGGTACTTGTTTCATTTAATTTGCGTAGCAATTCGTAACCACTAAGGTAAATGGGCTTTGTGGTAACTACCTACAAAATAGTTGAAGTTTAAAAGGTGTGTACACTACTATAGTATTTACCAGATATAACCTACAAAAGTATGACATTACTCTGCGCAGACTTCATTTTGGGGTATAAGTAATTTTCAGACTATAGAGGATAATTTTAGCCGGCTCGATTTCTATGGCCCCAAAGTAATCATAATGAAGAAAAACTGCACATGAAGAAACTTGAAAAATTCCGAAGATGCAATATTTCCGAAATTCAAGAAGTTTTTTTTTCTGAGAAGTGCTGGTTCAGCGCTGAAAGTATGTGAGACTCAAGTCTGGGAGGATTGATTCTGGCGTGAAATTTTTTAAAGAAAAAGAACACGTTGCTTGATTTACCTTCTCTTTGTCTGACATCTCTTTTTCTCTCTTATCTTGCAAAATTTATCGCAGAAACAACTAATCTTGCAAGATTCTTCCGGAGAATAAATTAGTCATGCAAAATTTTTGCAGAAAAAGACCCAGATTTTTTCAGCAAACATTTACTGCAAAAAAAATTCTTTTCTTGCAAAAATTATGTGCATGCTCTTGCCAAGCAGTGTCTCTTGAATTTTTTACATTCAATTGTTGAAGCTTCAAAATTTTTTCAGTTTGAACATATGTCGTAGGATAAATTAGGAACCAGAACACGGCCCTTTTGTTTTTTTGCACTGATTTTTTCTTCTTAGATTGGGCCGTTTTTTCTAGCAAAAAGATAATCACGCAATATTTTTGAAAGATCTTGCAAATAAAGATTTTTATTTTTGACTAGGGTTGTTTTCAGATACATGGTTTCAACGGTGTTTTCACCTGGTGAAAAGTTGTGAAGTGTCGTCTGTAAACACTTATTGGTATGTCATTATCATGTCTCACAAAGACCTCATCAGCAATCATAGAGAGTTTTTGGTTTGACACATGTTTAAAGTTGTTCTGTAGTGTTCAAGATATGGGACATCTAAGAAAGGTACCTGGCTTTGTTTCTACTCTTTTTTGACAGGGCATTAAAAATATTTTTAGAAAATTATGAGAAGTCCGCAAGTATGATAGTCCCTTTAGTCAAATTTTTGTAGTAACTGTGATCTTAATTAAACCAAAGCTAAAATCAAAACTTGACTTGGTTTGAAAAACTGTTGTCAAATTTGGCGCATCCCAGGTTTAGGTCCAGACCCAATTTGAGCTATGATCAGACTATGCAGACTGAAATGACCTCTGATCAGACTTTCCAGACCAAAGTTAGCTCTGATCAGACCTTCCAGACCAAAATGATCTCTGATCAGACTTTCCAGACCGAAGTTACCTCTGATCAGACCTTCCAGACCAAAATGTCTTCTGATCAGACCGAACCCAGACCACTGTCCAGACTATAGTGCGCTTATGATCAGACCCAAATTCAGACCATTGTCCAGACTATAAACAGACTATGATCAGACCATCTTAACACCATGGTCCAGACTCAAATTCAGACCATTGCCCAGACCTTAATCAGACTATATTCAGACTCAATTGCGCTCGAAGAGGTTATGATCAGACCCAGTTGCGCTCGAAGCTTTTTTGGTCAGACCCATTTGCCTATGCAGCCATTTATGATCAGACTGAACTGCGTTTGCAGTATTTAATTCATCAAAGGATAAATCAACTATAAAAGTATTGCTAAAGAAAACGAAACCAACCGTCGTTGAGAACAATTTCTTTTAGTGTACCGTTTAGTGTATATTTCTGACTCAATGAATGAGTTTAGACAGGTTTCCATAAGACACGTCGTGGTCTCTAGTTAATCAAAATTTCCTCTGAAGGGGACCGGCCTCTGCTATCAGCTGGACTCCTTTTTTCTGATCAGAGCTATCGGACTTTAGATGAGTCTCTGATCGGAACGCTGCTTTATGGCTGCCTCTTGGCAGAGCCAACATCTCTCAGTAAAAAAAAAACAAAAAAGTCAGAAAATTAATGCGCTCGAAGAGGTTATGATCAGACCCAGTTGTGCTCGAAGCTTTTTTGGTCAGACCCATTTGCCTATGCAGCCATTTATGATCAGACTGAACTGCGTTTGGAACCGGTTCTGATCAAACTCACAGTGCGCTCGAAATAATCTGGTCAGAGAAAGATTTTACTTATAAAAAAATCTCCTAATTTTGCTATAATATATTCATTTCAAAAAAATTGATGTTTGCAGTATTTAATTCATCAAAGGATAAATCAACTATAAAAGTATTGCTAAAGAAAACGAAACCAACCGTTGAGAACAATTTCTTTTAGTGTACCGTTTAGTGTATATTTCTGACTCAATGAATGAGTTTAGACAGGTTTCCATAAGACACGTCGTGGTCTCTAGTTAATCAAAATTTCCTCTGAAGGGGACCGGCCTCTGCTATCAGCTGGACTCCTTTTTTCTGATCAGAGCTATCGGACTTTAGATGAGTCTCTGATCGGAACGCTGCTTTATGGCTGCCTCTTGGCAGAGCCAACATCTCTCAGTAAAAAAAAACAAAAAAGTCAGAAAATTAATGCGCTCGAAATAGTCCCAGATCAGACCCAATTGCGTTCGAAAACATTTCTGATCAGACTCAATTGCGCTCGAATTTGCCTCTGATCAGACGAAAGTGCGCTCGAAGAGGTTATGATCAGACCCAATTGCGCTCGAAGTCGCCTCTGATCAGACCCAAGTGCGCGCGAATCCGCCTATGATGAGACTTTTCAGGCTAAAAAACCTCTAATCAGACCATCTCCAGACCATCGTCCAGACTTAGTGCGCTCGAACTTCCTTCCAGACCCTGTAATTTTGGTCTGGGAACACACGGTTGTGCGCTCGACTAGGTCTGATCATGAACCAATTTTGGTCTGGACCTCAACCTGGGTATTTGTCAAAATACAATGAGAGGGTAGCTCTTGCACTTATCTGATGGTATAGTCAGCGCTACGGTAAGAACTCAAAACAACAGCACCAACTATTTGGCTTTAAAAGTACATCTCTTTTTCATCGTGTGTTTTTATCTAAAACTTTAGGTAAAGGCGGAAAGTTAAGCTTACAAAAATAGATTTTGAATTGTTTTCAGACAGCAGTCTCGAATTATGGTCAACTTCTGGCTCATTGTAATCGTGTTCAACTTCCGGTTCAGTGTAGTTGGTATCTTCCGGCAGAGAATTGCTAGGTCCAGACACACCAGATCCTTCTTTTTCCTCAATAATGATATCAAGTGACGATCCCGCATTATGCAGAAGATCATCCGAACCACCGACGATCGAGCAGACTGTTGTTGCATCCCTACAAATGAGAAACGCTTGTAAATTATTCATGATACGAAAAAATTTCAAAAAGAAAAATTGTAACACAATTGCTTTCTCAATTTGAAAAAGCAATTAGCAAAAATCGAAAACGATAAAACTGATCAAGATCTGATTTTCATTTGCACGTTAAATGAGGCACACAGTAAGTATGAAAGAGAAAAAAAAATGTTGATTCGCGGTGCGAATCAATCTATTTTACAAGTGGTTTGATTGGTTTGACTGGCAAACAAATCAATGCTTTTTACATTGAATAACTGATTTCATTGGCGGTTGGCCAATAAACAGAAAACAACAGATGAAGATTTGAAATTCAAATAGATATCAAGAACGACAACTACAAAAGATAACTACGTTCAACGAAAGATTAATCCAATTTGGAAGATTACAACAAAGAGATGAAATGATATGAATAACTGCTGAACAGAAGATTTTTTTTTGCACTCAAACGTGAACAGACAGATGAGAACTAAAAATTTTTATTAAAGAAAAAAAAGAGACAGATGAACAATTAAAAGCAGACATAAACAAAATTATGGAAGAGGTCAAGTTAGAAAGGAAATGTGAGTAATCCAGGTGAGAACAATTTCCGCTTTCGAAACGGAGGGGACACATTTTTCTCCTATTCAGTCTGCTATTCCTTTCAAACTAGGAATAGCAGACTGAATAGCGCTGACTTACTTGATGGTGTGATTTTTTCAATATTCATTATATGGTTGTTCATTCCTTGAGTGCAAATTAACAACTTTGTATTTGCTCCATAGTCTGCTTATGTAGAAACTTTTTGTTGCGTCAAGCTTGCGGAGTGGCATTTTCGTTTCTCGCTAAAAATATGGTTTAATTTGCAACGCGAAGGGCGTATAGTTGCTCTGATTCAGTAAAAAGCGTTTCGCGCTGCGATGTTTGAAGTCAAGTATGGCAACTATAAATTTCCTATCGTAGTTCCTAATTTTAGCTGATAATTGATTCCTTTCGTGGGTTGTATAGTCAACCAGTGCCATGTAGCTGCTCTAATTCAAAAATAATTAGTAAGGGTCTATCAACTCAACGTGGTAATCACTATTGAATGACTTGATGGACTTATGTTCCTTCATTATGGACAACAAGGGTCGGTGTTCAGTGATCTTTGTGAATTTCTGTCCGTACAAATAAAACTTACAATATTAGAAGACATAAACGAATCCTAGTAACTTGAATTCATTTACACTGTCTCTAGTTTCAACAGAATTTAAAAAATGTGACGCAATAAAACCGCTTTCTACCCTTCGTTATCAAATTTCATTAGCCCTGTTATCAAATTTTTGATTTTTTTTATTTCAATAAAATGCATGTTCTTGAGTTCAAAAATTTTGTTCTGAATTTTTCAAAAATGGTGGTAGTTGGTGGCATAATTGAGCAAGATTTGGTTTGAGTGTACTTAAATGACGAACAGACCCAATTAAAGATCTCAGTTTTTTCAATGAATCTGTGGTTTTAAGGATCTATATTTTACTCGTTTTTAACTCTAAAGGTCTAAAACTACTTTTTACTCAATCTACTTTAAACATTTGTTTTTTTCGAATGATTTTAATCAAATATTTTGTTCGTCTAACATTCCTAGGCTATTTCTAGCTAAGGTTATGTATTTGATTGACGTTGCGCTGCTAATTCTAATAAATCGTCTAAAAACAAAACATAGTGTTTGTCTGACCAATTAATGTGTTGTCAATTTGAATTTAGAGCCCGGTCATCTTCACTGTTATTCCGTAAAAACCCGTTTTGCATCTCTATGCGACGGTCATATCTTGAAAATGCAATTCCCCTGGGGAATTCCGGATAAGATTTTACTGGCCTTATGCGTATAGCAAATCAAGCTTTGTAAAGTAAAGTTTGTTTTGCTCCGCATTTGCTCTTAATTGTAACAGACTATTACCATTGGGCATTTGGTACTTTTTCTTCTTGATGTATATATTCAGTCATGAGCTTGGAATCAGGGCTGATTTTTCTGATCCGTCTTTCTTCACAGTATTGACGTGTGGCGATCAATTTTTTTGTCAGAACTTAGTTATTCCTTCTGGCCATGATTTAATAAGTTTTCAATTTCTGCTTAGAATTTATCCTAAATTATTACCGAGTTTTTTTGGCTTTTTTGACGACGTGCTTACTAAATTTTATAGAATTGTATTTTGGGCATGGAGATTTGAAACAGTTTTTTAGTTTGATTGTTTGATGTTGTGCAATGAATGTTAAAAGGGCCTGAAACAGATCTCTGCAATCAATGATCACAGTATTGATTTTTTTTTTCGAAAAGAACTAGACCAATTTGTTTTTGGACCAATTGTTGCTTTTTGGTGCTATTAACGTGCCTAGTGGTTTAAAGGGTTCGTTTGAGAAGTGCTGGATGTTCGTCGTTCTTTTGGCCACCTGTTTTAAGTTTGTATATGCCAGGTTTTGTGTTACAATTGAGGTTACACTTCCTCAATGACAATTGAACATTGTGTATATTGGTTTGCATGTTTCGAGGGACAGTTTAGTCGAAACAGTCATTAGTACGCAGTTCTCATCGGACGAGTTGTGCATTGTGCTGTATTTATCAGTGTTTTCATCTTACTATTCTCGTTCATTGTTCTCGTTGTCATTTTCAAAAATTTCTTTTTAAGGTTTTTTTGTTTACATAGATTGTTTTCCTCACATTTCGCAGTGATTAGGTAAACCACATTTGATGGTTTTTTCATGGTAATGAACGTTTGTTTATGATTAGCCTGACAAGATTGCCCGCAATTTTTGCACTGATTTCTTGAACTTCGCCATTCAAACTTTTGAATATTGACTTTTTGCCGATTCCGAGAGCGAAATCCACTATTATTCTGCCCACTGGTGGTTGTGTTTTGCGTCGCGCTGTTTAATCTTATCTGTTTCTTTTATCCACTTGCTGTTTTTCGGCTACTTGCAGGCTCCTTCACGTTCTTTTGTCCATCAAGCAATTTGCGGTGTATGACAGCGGAGGATATGGTTTTTATGAACATGTCGAGTATTTCTCCCTATTCGCAGTCTTTAAAACTGCAATTTTCTGTCATTTCCTTTAATATTTTGTAATATTTCAGCAAAGTTTTCCACCTTTTTTCATAAAATTAAGATACACCTGTCAAAATTAAAATTTTCGGGTCTTCTGAAGGCTTCTTTTTTTCCAAAATTCGAGTGTTGTTGACACGTCGATTGTTGCTTGTGGATGCTTTTAGCTTAAAATACGTCTGCCGCAATAGCCAATACTGAAATTTATTGGCAAAACATATATTTGGTCGAATGGATCCCAGAGATTTCAACAACATAAAGTTTCTGCTTCTTTAGCATTTTGGCAGTTCAGTTCCACTGACAATCATAGTTGAGCACTATCTGTTTTTCTTTCTCTCTTCATTGCCTCCATCGGATCTTCGATTTATTTGTTGTTTGAATTGCGATTCGTGTTGCATTCGCAGAGCCACTGGTTTATTTTGGAGGAGAACACCCAATGTTTTCTCTTCCCCAACGAGGAATTTAGGTTGACATGAGAACGCCATTTCTCACAGCGAACAGGTAGTTCGGTTTTTGACTTTTCCCAGAGGTGTTCTATGGACAATGGTGTTTATCGCCATTCACCTGCTGAGTGCCACGCTGTTCAAATCTAGTATGTATGGGAAATTGTGTTCATTCGTATCACGTGCCAAGCTTTTTTTACTGTTTTATTTGATTGGTTTCATTTGCTAGGCAAATCAATGCTTTAAATTCAATACCTGATTTGTTTGGCTAGTAGCCAATTCAGAGACAACAGAGATTGAAGATTTGAATTTGAAAATGATTTCAAGAAAGATAGTTTAACGAGTGACCCGGGTCGAGGTTTTTGGGTAATTTTTTGTAAGAAATGCGGTGAATGCGGTGAATTTTTGTAATAAATGCGGTGATTGCGGTGAATGCGGTGAAATAAAATTTTTCACCGCATTTCACCGTATTTCTTACATAAATTCACGGCAAAATTCACCGCATTTTTTACAAAAATTCACTGCATCGACTTTTATGGCAAATTAATGTAAGCAATGCGGTGAAAAAAATAATTCACCACATTTCACCGCATTTCTTACAAAAATTCGCTGCGAATTTCACCGCATTTCTTGTAAAAATTCACCGCATGTGATTTCCAAAGTTTACTCAATATGATTTAAATTCACAAGAAATTTTGAAAAAGCAAGTGACAGTTGGCGCAGTGGGCTAAAAAGTTGAAGGCATGCATGAGATCAGGGTGCGAGCCCGTGTGGGGACGATTCTTTTTTGTAAGAACACTGAGAACGTGGTGAAAGTAAATAGTTCACCGCATTTCACCGCATTTCTTAAGAAATTTCACCGCCAAACCTCGACCCGGGGAATAACAAATTAGTCGATTTCAACTAAGGCATGACACTACCTGAATGATATAGACTTGTTTACACTCATATTTGAACAGAAGCAAGATCAGAACTAAAAACTATCAAGCAAGTTGATTAGAGATCGATGAACAATTAAAAGTAGACGTAAACGAATTTATGAAACAGAGGTCAACTTGCAAGATAAAAATGAACCATCCAGGTGAATCAGCCATGATGAATGTATTATCGTATCACAAAAAATTTTGAAGCGAAT
>NW_027453074.1:0-36766 GCF_964194025.1 Convolutriloba macropyga
AGATCAAAGTCATGGAAAAATGTCTGAAAACATCGTACAAAAAAGAGAGAGCACCAATACAATCTTATTCTTAGATTGCAACAAAACAGAAGTCAAATTGCATCACAAGACAAAAATTGACCCGAAAAAAACAAAAAATTTGTTGAAACACCATTTTCTCCCTCAACTTTAAAGTCAGTTGAGGGAGAAATAGGCAGTTTGATGTCTTAAAAAGCCCACTTTCTCTCACTTTACAACTTCAGCGTGACCGAAAAAAACTCTAATTGTACCTTCTGATTGACATCAAAAAACAAAAGTAAGAACAGATCTTCACATAACGAGCAAAATTCATACAATGCTCATTCAAAACCTCAAAAAACTAGAACCCGAAATCACTCAGAATGGACTTTGTAAACCAATTAGAACAAAATCCCGATCAAGAAACACGAGAATGTATGATGATCAATGTCAAGTTGCTGCATGCGAATAAAATTCTCTCACTGCTCGAAAATTACAGCAACTTTTACCGCGAAACCACCCTTTTTCACTTCATTGCCTACATTGGCGTGATCAAAATGATGACTCCAATCGGACCTCATAAGACAATTTATTACAGAAACTAAACGACTGCACGTTGAATTTCGTAGGAATGGCAGTTGAAAACTATTATAAATAACGGCAAAAAAATCGGCAAGGCGTGATCAAAACCACCACTCCAATTTAACTTCAGAAGTCATAAAAATGGGTCAACATATCATAAAAAAAGCTTAGACGAAAGAGTTGAAGTAAAGAAACGGATCGAGATAACTGACTGATCACTCTACGAACAATTCCGCGATAACTTAAAACATAGCCGGCAGACTGCCGGAATAGCTGCGAAGAATAGACTTGCGTGCCATATAATAGAGATAGAAACAGATACAGATATAAGTTGAAAAGGGTATCGACGCCACTCAAAAAGCTATGTAAAAAACATTCAGCAATAGTTTTTTGAAGCTTGTTAAAATTTATTGAGCATAAGCCCTTTCATTAGGGACCTTTATTACACATATGACTTCATTTGCCCTGGATTTAATTCAAATTAAACTTAAGATTTAAAGAGCAAAAGTCATTTTATTGAGTGAGGTAAGTCACGTATGATCAAAATATAATCAGGCAAAACCTTTTGCAAGAGAGAGAGAGAGAGAGAGAGAGAGAGAGAGAGAGAAATGACGTAACGCGCACAAAAGCCGTTAGGAAGAAGTCATTCAGAAAATTTGAATTTTTTAGCTTTGCTGTGTGAACAAATGTAAAACGAAAAAGAGCGTCAGACGACGAAACAAAAAACATAGCAGGACAAGTCCTGACGTACAATTTAAAGAGTTTTCATTGACTAATCAGAAAACTAGTCCTAGAACAGACTATGAGTGAATTGGGAAAACCATTTTCAAAAAAATCAGATAAAAAAACGAAAAAAAAACAGAAAATCAATGTCATAATTCCGCATCTGAACAAAAAACCACTAGCGAGAAATGGAAATTTTGGTGCAAAAAACTAGGACTAGATGAACTATGAATGGATTGGAAAAAATCATTTAGAAAAAAATCCAATCCAAAAAATCGAAAAAAAACAGTAAAAATCAAAGTGAAATTGCCGCATGTGAACAAAAAACCACTAGCGAGAAAGCAATCTTTTGTTCAAACACCGTTTTCTCACTCTACTTTAAAATTAGAGCGAAAAAATAGCACGCCGCGAAATCACTCGCTTTTTCGCTCCACTTCCTGTTTCGGCGTGGACTACCCCATTTTGACTTCAAAAATCATGAAAATGTGCGAAGAGATCTTAGAAGACAGCGCTCCAGTACAATTCAATTTCTTTGAATTGTAAAAAACCAGGGACACCGCAATATAGCTCCGCTCAGCTTACAGCTTTGCAGCTATAATAAAGAAACAGGTTCTCGGAACTGTTTGATTCAAAACTTAAAATCGGGTGAAAAACCAAAAACAAAGAAAACTCAGGCTAAACCTTTTTGAAGAGCTGATATCTGAATTGATCTGTACACGTTTATTTTAAATCTAGATTATGAAGAAGAACCGCCATATTTTTCAAACCAAATTTTGTGTAAACTACCATATTTTTAAAACGCCTCAAAACATGCCTCATTTACATTTAATCTCAAACATTTATTATCAAAATTATGAGACGCAAAAAAAATATGAGTATCTCTGTGTGAAACAAATCTAAGCAAAAACTAATGGCAAGCACGTAGCTATCAAACGAGGACGTTTAATTACTTGCGCAATCAAAACCAATCCAACTTTGCGGAAATATAATGGATTCAAGGTACACAATAGAGAATGAATAATTGTTATCAAAAACGGGTCAATTTCACACAATGAAACACCAGACGATTTATGAAATCAGAAAATTAATGAAAAATATCAGAAAAGAATCACAGTTTTAAAAAGCAAAAATTTCACAATATGTTTGAAATAAATCCATCAGAAAAATTTAAAGCTCACCTCAAATAAATGTACTTTCTCTAGAGGCTCACCTCAAATAAATGTACTCTATTTCTCTAGAGGTTAAAACGAGCAATTGTACACAAAACGTCCACTGAGGAGGTGACACTCTCTAAACTGAGACAAACACAAAAGACAAGAACGACCAATAAGTAACGACCTTCGATAAGTCATTGCTTCGTTGTGCTTCATCAAATAAACAACAAAGCTGAAAAACTTTAAAGACAAACGAAAGCATTTGCTAAATAGATCGCCTCAATGCCTCTATGAAACCATACCAGGAGAGTAAACCATACCGTTCCGAGGGAACAAATTGGATGTTCCGAGGGAACAAATTGGATTTTAATGGCACGAAAAGCATCAGAGAAGAAAATTTTCTGAAACTTGATCCCATTTGGATACAGAAACTGAAAATATTGGCCCATGATAAAAAAAAATGTCATATTCACCATAACAGTTAAAATCGAGAACATTGTCAAAAAAATGCACCTGACTACCTAACATGACCATCTAGCAACACTTTGAGAATATATGACAAGACTTGTGGAAAGATTTCATTGAAAGAATATGATTTGAATTAGAAAAACTGCCTAGGAAAAATTATCTACCTCTTAGAGAAACTTTTTTCCTGCCTAACTGTTTTTTATGATGAGCAAACAATCTGTGACCAAATGAAAAAGACGATGCCCTCAAAATGAAAAGCATAAAATTTGCCCCACCAGTTGTTTCGAAGCCGCCAATTCCTTCATAGTTAGGATACACTAGAACAAAAACAAGACTTTTCAACCGCTAGTCGCTAATACCTTTCAATCTCAATTCTAATAATTGTTCTCGGATCTATAACAGTGGTCAAACCTAGGACTTGGCCAAAAGAAAACAGAGCTGTGGATCTAAAAATATGTTTCACAGATTAGTTTCGAATGCAATAAACTTTATGTTAGTTTCAGATTCACCACTTTCGACATCTCCCATAAGATGCCCCATCACTACAAGGTCAGTTCAATTGACTAATGTGCACGTTGTATTTGCAGAATTGGTACAATAGAAGTCTCTGTTGTGAAAACTAATTAGTTAATATTATCAACTGAGTCGAGATCTAAGCGTCAGTCAAGGCTGCAACTCCTGGAAGAACTTTCCCTTCCAGCAATTCCAAGCTAGCACCTCCGCCAGTGCTAACATGGCTCACTTTTTCTTCAGTTCCATATTTCGCTGCGCAGGTAGCAGTATCACCACCGCCAATGATAGTAGTTGCGCCAGATTCCGTTGCCTTGACGACAGCGTCCATAACCGCGATAGTTCCAGCAGCAAACTTGTCATTTTCAAAGACACCAGGTGGTCCATTCCAAACTATTGTCTTGGCGCTCGCAATTACATCGGAGAACTGCTTGATCGAGTCTGGTCCAACATCCAAGCCCATCCAGCCGTCGGGAATACCAGATTCTACTGTCGCAGATCCAACTTCGCTATCTTCCTTCAACGAAGTGCCAGTGACAAAATCAGAAGGCAGAAAAATTTCTACTCCCTTGCTCTTTGCCTTTTCTAAGATTTCATTGACAATTTTGGATCCTTCTTCGTCGTAAAGGGAGCCTCCAATTTGCATTCCATCGCGCACTTTCAGGAATGTGAACGCCATGCCTCCGCCAATGATCATTTTGTTACACTTCTCCAATAAGTTAGTGATAAGTTGGATTTTATCCGACACTTTAGCCCCGCCCAAAATACACAAGAACGGGAGCTGCGGTTCAACTAGGGCTTTAGCAAAGTAAGCGAGCTCTTTTTTGAGCAAAAACCCTGAAGCTTTGGATTCTTTCTGGACTCCGACCATTGACGCATGTGCTCTATGGGCAGTTCCAAATGCATCGTTGCAGTAAACATCACCGAGTTTCGCCAATGACTCGCTGAACTTCTTGACATCGTCGGCGGATGCTTTGATCTTTTTGCCATCGGCGTCAACGCCTTTTCCCTCCTCTTCTACGTGGAAGCGGACGTTCTCAAGCAGAATGACTGAACCAGCAGCCGGATCTGCGCAGAACTTCTCGACCTCTTCGCCGACGCAGTCGGAGAGGAATTCTACTTTGGTTCCAAGGATACTCTCCAGTTCAGGTACTACAACCTGAAATACAACATCAAGTGTGATTTAAATAAACTCATTGAAATTTAAATCCCCAATCAGAAATCAAACAAGAATGAAATGCAAACAAGAATGAAATGCAGGCAAAGCAGCAAACAATCTAATTTTAATTTGTAGAGTTAACAATTTGAAACTCAAAATGTTTCACGCTTTTCATGGTCTCTTTGTTTTGATCGAACAGTTTATTTTAGTGGTTTAAGCTCAGGAACTTTTGGGGCATGAATCAAGGTGCCAAATTGAACATATTGAGCTCTTAACGTTCAAAGAATTCAGCTTCTACCACAAATTGACAAATTGGTCTGAAAAGAAGCACTGTTCCGTAATAATTGAAAGGACTATTTTCAACCATTTAGACCACCAAATGTCAACCTTGCATAGACCGATCGATATTCAGCATATTTTTCACTGCTAAGAAAAAGCTTCAAATAAGGAAATTTGTATACCTTGAGAGTGTATTTATCCTGAGGTCTTCCATCGGGCCGTCCAAGGTGACTCATCAACACCACACTCTTGGCTTTTTGGTCCAGGCAGTACTTGATGGTGGGCACAGCGGCCACAATCCTCTGATTGTTGGTCACCTTTCCCTCTTTAAGAGGAACATTGAAGTCCACCCGCATCACAACCCGCTTCCCCTCCACCGACACTTTGTCAATGCTCAGTTTGTTCAGATTCAGACTCATATTTCTCTGCAACTTATACCCCAACACTCAAATGACAGTATTGGTTGATGGTTTGAGAAATAAATGAATACATAAATAAATGTCTTTCGATCCCATGATGTTAATTTTTACGTTTTTTGTCAAGTCCCCGCAGTTTTGATCATATGAATTTGTTTACTTTGCTTTGATATGACCGCACAATCACATTAAGGGCACCAATTAACTTCAGAAACACAATTTTGAGGAAACATCTACAAAGGGAAACCATGGCAAGCATTTTAATTTAAAATTGCTGTTGAACGGAGTTAAAGGCTAAATGGACTTCAGCAGTTGACAAGGTTGAGAAGATGCCAATTCAAGGATATCGGAAAAAAGCTACCTCAAATAATAGCGGAAAAAGCTATACAACAGCTTTAGGTAAGAAAAGACGCCAAAATATGTCCATATTATACAATTTCACAAGCTAACAAGACCACCAGCGCAAGTCTGTGCGTGGCACAGAAAAATCTAACACTGACAGTCCTTGGCAGACATGTGTTGAATCAACAAGTTACTAGCATTAAAAACTCTTAAATGTCCTTAGAATCATTTTTCTTGCGCAAATCCAAATGACAACTAACCTGCAGGCTAACCTAAGAGCAAACAGAGGCAAAAACCCAAAATTAATAAAATTTTTTATAAATTATTGAGACTATCCCCAGAAGTCAATTTGCGCAGCTGCAATCTACCTATTGACCCACACGCAGTCAAGTCCTGAATTACAATCCAACGAACTGAATGAACTAATGAACTAAACATTAATATTTTTCAGCAAACAAATGCGCAAAGTAAACAAAAAATCTGAAACAGAAAATTTGATGTTATTGATGACAAAAAACATTTGATCACATTGATTACTAACACCGTCATCCACCTTACCATGCACACTATTTTCCTGATTATAGTGTCCAGTTCAAAAATTTGAAAAAAAAATAAAGCAAAAAGTCAAAAATTTTCTCAAACAAACTGCTAAAATCTCAAAGTCGTGAATTCGAAAAATTATTCAACTTACTGTAGGTATCAATTATTTTGAATCATTGAGTTTCTTTATCATATACGAAATAATTCAAACCATAAACAAAAAGAAAACAGAGGAAAAGTGCAAAAGTAGGTATCAATTATTTTGAAGGTATCAATTACTGTAGGTATCAATTATTTTGAATCATTGAGTTTCTTTATCATATACGAAATAATTCAAACCATAAACAAAAAGAAAACAGAGGAAAAGTGCAAAAGAAACGGGGGAAAATGAAAAACGGTTGTTGCTAATTAGAAAAAATTTTTACAGGTTTAAGTCTAATGTATCCTAAAATACTGAGATACGTAAAACTATTTGTTAGAAATGTTTCAATAACCATTTGGGCGGATACACCTGAAGTTAAAATGAAAAAAAAACTGCTTTGAAAAAGACGCACGCGAACAAAAAATTAAATTTGCTCTTTCGTATTCCTACTTTTTTGCTCTCACTCAGAGTAATGCATAAACGAAACACATTCTTCTTTTGATCAATAGATTGTTCCAAAGATTGATCTAAAAAAATAGTGTTCAAATGCGGCATTGATACTACATAGTGTTTAACACTTAACCAATTTAAAACAGCGGGCCATTAATATTCCCTTTTGAGTCATAGAAAAAGATAGAAAACCAAAAGACTCGAAATTCTTTAGAATTTAATGAAGACAGCATCAAAACTATTCAAAATCTTCGGATTGTAAAAAAGACAGAATAACAATACAATCCCAGTTTTGTTTTGTTCCGACCCCTCTTGATGGGAGAGGAACAATATACTCAAATGGCTTTTCCTGTTCAGACAATTTTGACCGATCGATATATTCATTGTAGATAGTTGAGTGGTATCATTAAAAAGCCCGTCCAGCGTAGAATATGGAATTAAAAAGATTTTTTTGAATTTAGTTCTCTAGAGCGAGTTATCGTGGTTTAAATTTTTGTGAATATTAGACCGATTTGCGTTATTTTTATTCATATTTCCTGAATTTTGCATAAAATTTCGTCAATTTTGATTAAAAAAATATGAAAACACTGTTTATATTATTGACTATTTTGATTTAATTTTTTTGGCTAAAATTTTGGCCAAAAATTTCAAAACTCAGCCTTTTTCATCAAAGTGTCCCAAAAAAGCTTCTTTAGTCACACCGTCAAAAACAATTAGGTCAATTTTTGTAAACTACAAAGGCCACAAGTCCTACTTTCCGGTCCATTGAAAGTAGTCTGCCGTTTTTTGCTAACTTTACGATTATCAAAAACACAGCTTTTATTTTTGATCTTTTAAGTAACAAACTATCTAGATCTAAAACATTCGAAAAAATTGAGTGTTCTTCATGGGCGAAGAGCAATAACAAGGCTCGTTTTGATCCAATCTTGGACTGTTACAATCTAAAAATAATTCAGATCGGTCGGTCTTTGTAAAAAAAACTCGATCTATTTTATGTTCATTGAAGAACAGAACAGTTCAAATCAAAGCTCACTGTAGATAGGTAGGTCCAATTGGCTTTCTAAGCAGTTCAAGACTAATGTATCTAGTTTCCTTACTCGAAATATTATGGTCCTTTTGACTTTTGAAAATTTTTGATTTTTAAATAAACAATGGCTTCTTGAAACTTGCCAATATTTTTCTTTTAATTTGGTAAACTTTTACCGTAGTATCAGCAAAGAAGGAAAGCTTCTACTTCCTCTTCTTTCTACTGAATTGAAACTTAATCTTTTTTTGCTGTTTGAAGCGTTAAGTTATAGTTTTCTGGCTCTGATACTACTAGGTTTCATTTTTTTATTTTTAGGCATTGGCCCAATTTTCACTTTTTCTCGTTTTGTCGCATTATCACATTATTGACACTTCAAATATTACATTTTCGAGGTTCACAAGAAGACACAATTGAACATATAAAAGTCTTTAAAGGCATAGATTATGGTTTTAACGGCTACGACACCCCTTTCACGAAGAATTTAATTGAAATTTTCACATTTGTTTTTAACCGTAGTTTTTACGTTTCTTAGTCGTATGAAAATTTTTAGTCTGGATAATGACAGATCTCATTGTGTCTTTTTGGAGGAATAAATGGGCAGATATTCTGATTTGAGTAGATAGCTGATCGCTTTCATGACTTGGAAAACAATTGTTTTCAAAGATTTAAAAAAAACATAATCAACTAACGTCGGGCGAACTGCTCTCAAACGACCGGCGAGCGGTTGAGCTTGTCAGTAGCTAGCCACCGTTTTTTAGGCTAGCTTTACCTTGATTCGACTCTGCAACTTTTATTTTTCTAGCATTGTAAGGGAATTAAATCAAATAAAAACTGATATTTTAAAAATTTGCCAATTATTGCAAAACTTAAAAAAAGCTTCGAGCTTTCGCCGTGCAAATGATCAAAACTTTTTTTCTCTCTGGAGTTATAACAAGTAACCGATCCGTAAGACTTGAAAAGATTCGTTGGCCAGTAATGATCGTTAAACTCAAAATAACAAAAATATTCAAAAATTTTAAAAACAATCGCAAATTTTAACAAAATCTTGCTAAAATTCAAGATATTAAAATCTTCAAAGCCAATTCATTGTCTCAAGAGACTATTCAGTATCTATATTTCCAGCTTTAAACGGTTTCACTGGCTCATACAGATCCATAAACTTGGAACATGCCAATTTTAAGAAAATCAAAAAATTGCAAAAGCTGGAGTCATTAAAATATTGATAATGACTCGTTTAACTCTAGAAAACATGCGACAGTTTATCATCCAACCTTGGATGAGGTCCCTAGCACTCTGGTGCTGGAAAAAATGATAAATTCCAAAAGATTCAAAAAACTTGAAAATATTTGCAAAAATTAAAAAATAGCAAATATTATTAAAAATTGCCAATATTTAAATCTTGAAAAATCTTTCACTAAATCTAGAAGCTACGCATTAACCTATAATCAAACCCTAGAGGAGACTATGTCGCTCTTGAAGTTGAAGAAACCTAAAAACTGACAAAAAAATTCAAAAAAACTGAAAAAAATTTGCACATTTTGTCAAAAAAAAATGCTAAAATTCGTGATGTTAAAACCATTCCACTGCCACTAGAAACTATGCCATAACCTGTTATAAAACCCTAGAGGAGGTTCCTTGACAGCTAGGGCTGAGAGAACTAAAGAAAGACAAAAATTTTTAAAAGCTTGAAAAAAAATGTTAAAATTAGTATATCATTGCAAAAATTGCGTTTTTTATCGATCGGTTGTTCAAACGTAGCCACGGTTTGGGCCAGTGCGCTGATGGAGAGAGGGGAGTGGGCAACAGTGGTGTGGGGGAGGCAACAGCGCGGTGGAGGGGGTGCGGCAATTTTTAAAACAATCGCAAGATTTAACAAAATCTTGCTGAAATTCCAGATATTCAAATCTTTAAAACCCTTTCATTGTCTCAAGAGACTATCCAGTATACCTATTATAAGCTTTAAATAGTTTCACTGATTCATAAAAATCCATAAACCTGTAACATGATAATAATTTCGCAAGAAATTGAAAAACTCAATTTTTTAATAAAAAAAAACTGCTAAAGCTGCAGTCATTAAAATATTGATAACATATCCATTAACAATAAAAACTATGCGACAGCTTCTCATCAAACCTTACAGGAGGTCCCTAGGACCCTGGTGCCAGAGAAAATGATAAAAAAAAAGATTCAAAAACTTGAAAAGTTGCAAATATTTTTTAAAAATTGCTGATAGTAAAATCTTGAAAAACATTCCATTACATCTAGAAGCTATAAAGTAACCTATAATTAAACCCTAGAGGACTCTAAGTGGCTCTGTAAAAAAATGCTAAAATTCGTAATGTTGAAATTTTGAAAAACATTCCATTACATTTAGAAACTATACAATAACCTATTGTCAAACCCTACAGGAGGTTCTTTGGCTCTTGAGGCTGGAAACCTAAAAAGACGAAAATTTTCAAAAAAATTGAAAATTAAAAATTTTATCGGAAAATTGCTAAAACTTGTGCTAATAAAAAGTTTAACTATTCCGTGGTCAATAAAAATTTTCCAGCGACTTATTGCTAAACCCTTAAAGAGGTTTCTGACCCTGGGTCTGTAAAAACTCAAATAAAAAAATTCGAAAAACCGAAAAAATTGCACGTTTTGTCAAAAAAATGCTAAAATTCGTGATGTTTAATTGTTGAAACCATTCTACTACTACTAGAAACTATGCAGTAACATATTATAAAACCCTAGAGGAGGTTCCTTGACACCTAGGGCTGCACCGTTAGCCAAGGTGGGGGGGGGGGGTGCCGGGGGGCTGATGGGGAAGGAGGGGGCAACAGCGGGGGGGGGAGTGCGTTGGGACAATAGTGGGGGTCAACAGTGGGGGTGTCTTCAGCCTCTAAGAACCACCCTTTACACTAAGTATAAGTCTCCAAAACAGTTTGAGGTGAAACAGAGCTTTAAGGCTCTAAGAGCACTTACTGCCGGCTTGGCGCTACCTATATAAACCGTTTCCGAGGATGAAAAGTCAAAAGCGTCAGACGAAAAATTGGTCAAGCGAAAAATCGCAATAAAAAAGACCGACAGGACTAATATAATTGCTGCAAACTTCGTTTGAGAGCAATTAAAGATTAACTTCGCATTTTTCTTTTTAGTCATGTTTTTACCTAGGCGCGTTAATTACAGGTCACATAAGACAACATTGTCCTTGAGGGAAGGTCCATGTATTCAAAATCTGAAGTTATAAAGACTTCCTTATAAATATACTGACTTCGACACGGGTTTTTCGCAATAAACGTAAACTAATATTTTTTTCTATATTTTACGTTCTTTTTGTAGACGCAAGACATATTCAGAATAATTACAGGTCTCGAGTGCTTCCTTTGGACGAACATATGAACCTGTTTAATTATTTCTTTTTGCAGCTAATGGCTTTCATGACTTCAAAAATAATTGTTTTCGAAAAATACAAAAGTATTATTCAATTTTGCTGTTTTGTCTCATTTTTTGTCTACCTGCTTCCTATTTTCATTATTGAGATGTCTCATTCCACCTTGGCTTTCGAAGAAGGCTCAATAGAACATATTTTGTGGTGCAAAATCTGGCTGAACGGCTTCGACAGCGTTTTCTCGCAAGTTTTGAATTTTTGCTTCTCTATTTGCTGTTCTTTTTGTAACCGCACAAAAAAAATGAATAATAACAGCTCTTAATGCCCTCCTACAGATGCGTATGTCACCATAAACATGTTGGATGTTTTCAATTGCTATCATTTTCATTACTTAGAAACTAATTGTTTTTTTTTAAATAAGCTGATTTTTTATTGTTGTTATTTTGTTCTTTTTTGTCTAATTGTTACCGAGCCTTATTATGGAGTGGTTCCATATCTTTTCGAATGAAGTACAAGTTAATTTGTTTAGTTTCAGTTTCACCTGACGCTATTTGACTTGTTAATAAGTTTCTTAAATGGAAAGTTTTAGATGTAATTAATGTTTGTTGTTATTGTTGTTTAGATTTTTTTGTTCGTCTTGACTTGCTTTCTCATGGCTGATCTCATCAATCTAATTACGAATTTTTTTTCACTCCACTGAGCTATTTGCCTTATAAGCGATCTTTTTGTTCATACACATTTCTTTTTGAAAAATACTTCTTCATTTGGTAGACATCTATATCAAAAATGTGGATGAGCAGGGTCGGAACTTTATGTGCGAACACACATAACCGAGCTTCCTTGTATTGAAATATATACAAAGTCCTGCATAAAATGTTGATAAAATAATTATCAAGGAAACATTCAATATTGATATGCACGATTTTGACGCCCTGTCTTACATCTACCCTATTGTCTGTCAAAGGGACTTCATATTTAACAAACAAAAGAGAATGTAAATTTGAAAAACAGCAATGCAAATCCGATCCATCTGACATCCGCGCTAAACCGCAGAAAAGTCTCAGATAATTTTAAAAACGGGCTTATTTTAATTGCACAAGTTCATAATAAATCATAAAATTGATGCAATATGTAACTGGAAACGCAATATTTTAACAATTATCTCAGTCAGAATGCACTTTTTCAAAATACGGTTGTTTTTTGCCCTAAGCAGATGAACTTCTTAACAGAAAAAGCTGCTGTCACAAAATTGGTTGAAGTGATGAATTGGTTAAAAACATTGAAAAATTAAAACAAGTACTCTACAAACATATCTGTTGATTACCAGTAATCGATAAGCAAACGATTACCTCAAGAGGTCTCAATATTTTAATTCGACAAAATTTCATTAAAACGGCTCTGAGTTGATTGAGATTGGCTAACCAAACAACAAACATTCGCTTTCTTTTAATACTAGATTCGTTTACAAGGTACCCAAATTAGCCAGCTACCAAATAGATAGATTTCAAAAATATAACGATGCAACGAACGGGTATCTGACAAAGCAAGCTATAAGAAAGCCAAATTAAAATTCAGAGCACTCAAAACTGAACAATATCTACACTGAACAATGAAAAACAATGACATTGCAAAAAATCTATTCATTCTAATCTTTGAAAAAAAACAAACGTTCTAACACAAACGAGCATTCACTTTGCTAAGTAGCAAACAGTTTTCATTAAACACAAAAATACCACTAAGTGCGCCGTTGGAATTGTCGCTGCAAATTTTCTGCCACATGAAAATCTCGGTGAGTGGTGAGTTCGAACATTGAAACATTCTCCTCACACAGCGAACACTTCATCAGGTCGCAATTTGATTCAACAACTTCAAAAATTTCGTCTGGAATAGCCCTCTTTGTGGCAATCTTGGCAAACATGCTTTCAATGGAAACATGATTTTGCTGAGTTGAACATTCCGGAATTATTTCAGACACAGAAGACTTTGATTTACTTTTATTCAATACATTTGAAGATCTGTTGTTTTGTTGAGTCACTTTTAATCTTTTGGTTGTATTCTCACTTTGATTGCCGAAAACCAACGGAGCTTGCTTAAAACTGCGAGAAGATTTTTGTTCACTTTTCGATTGGTTTGGCCGCTTTCGTTTATTGTGGGAAGTCAATTTAGGTGTTTTCGGCTGTGATGAACTGCCTTTCTGATTGCTTTCCACTTCATTTGATATTTTCGCTTTCGGCTCTGAAAGACTTAGTTTTGCACTGAGCGATCTTTCAACAGGGGGTGACTTTACATGAATAACAGAATCGCAAGAGGACTCTGAATCAAACAAAATAGAAGATAATGTTTTAGACTTCTGTCCAGAATCATTTTCGGCGTTTTGGGCACAATTACAATTCGAACAAGTTGAACTATCATTGGGCGCTTTTGATACCGTTTTGGAGTTTGCCTTTCGACTGTCTCCTTTAACGTCAAAATCTTCGAACAACTTACTGGCACTGCTAACAATAGGGGTGCCAGAAAGCAAATCAATATCTTCCGAAACTAAATAGCGATCTAAAGATTTGCTAGGAGAATAACCAGGGCCTATCGTCCTATTCGATAATCTCTTGTCACCTGGATGTGAACAAGATCGGATGAGTTCTGGTGGTGACTCGGGAACCAATACTTCAGGCTCTGAAAATGAATCTTCATTAACTTCATTGTCTAAATCAGAGTCGGCTATTAACGATTCGCTGTTGCTATTTTCATTACTACCAATTGCACCATTACACAAATTAATGTCTCCAAAAACCGACAAAGCTCCCATTTTAGTTTGACTCGATTCACTTTGTTCCACGTCTTCGGACAAATTTCGCTCTCTATCCATAACTGGCTGCAGTTTTCGAATCCTTTTGCTGTCCAGAAAAATATCCAATGCAGATTTTCTTGGTTTCTTTACTTTAGCCCCCGTTTCTTTCTCGTTGTCCTTTCTAGTAGGCTTAGAAAATACTATTTGCGTTTTTTCACTTGTCACATTGAAGAAATTCGTGATGCTCATATTTGACCTCGAAGCACTTTCAGCTTTTGAAGCGTACGTTCCCAGGTGTATGATAGGGTCCGGAAACCGATCAAAGCTTCGCTCTAATTTGAACGGAAGAGACGCAAGAATAACTTTCATAATCTCAGCTTGCATATTATTGGCATCATAATTTATGATTGGACATCTTTTGCTTATCTGACCTCGACCTTTGACCGAATAATTCACAGACACAAGTTTGAAAACTCGCTGATTTAAGTCCATATCTTCATTAAGACGTTCTTCCAATTCCAGGCAAAGCTGCATCGTCCAATGATTCACTTCCTTCGAAGTCCAGATCGATTCTTTTCCCAAGAAATTTTTGGAGCACCCAATGGACTTAACTGTTGTTCGTGGTTTAACTGGTTCGAAATTGATTCCACGGCAAATATTGTAGAGAAATAAGCCGTTTCTCTCGCCGAATTTAGTACTTAAAACTGACTCTGAATATTTCAACAAATCACCCACGTGAACACAGCCCAATTCTTCCTGAACAATATCACCCAACTTTCCCCCCAAATACCTCAACTTGTGAACAGGTAACGATTGGAAATATAATTCAATCGAAATGTGTGGCAAAATAGTTTGCTTATTTGGTTTATTTATTCCACAAGCCAATTTCGCCAGTATTTTGTTATGCGCAATACCTGCTGAGCATCTAAACTCGGTTTTCTCATAAACAGCCCGTCGAATATCTTCCACAATTTGAGCTCCTAGAGCCAATCTGAATTCTGCATTAGCCGTAGAAGAATACTGATTTACATAATTTAAAAACGGCATAAGATTTTTCTGGCGGTCTGATTCTGGGTCTGGATTTGAGACCGGCTCAAGATCATAATCATCCACCAAAGAACCTTTGTTTGTTTCAAGACATTCTGATTCAATAATCAACCCAGTATTGCATTGGTCTCGTGTCTCAGACATAGGAAATATAACACAAGTATTTGGGAGCAACTCTTGGTTTACTGGCTTGAACACAAAGTTATCGTTATCATTTTTCGTCAATTCTGATATTCGCTTATCAACAAGTGAAGTTAAATCGAGAAACGCTTCATCAATTGATGCACGTTCGACGTTTTGACACATTGCCGTCAATACCTAAACATGAAGTTGACAATGAAAATTTGGCGTTATGTTAAGAGCTTTGGTTACTGAGCAACACAATAGCTTAAGAAAATTCCTTTCAGCATTAAAATAATTAAGATACAATAGTTAATATTGAGGCAAATAGCAACACACTCAACTAAAAAACTACACTTCACGCAGGATGTACACTACAGAGATTCAGGCGTACAAAGTTATGCATTTCAGAAATTTTCAAGAAACCATTTATCGCGTTCTTGTCTCTCTGAGATGCGGGTTCAAAAGCGTACTGGGTTCAAAACACACCCAGTTTAGATTCATTATTTCTACACAATTTAGGTACCTGGAAGACTTGAGCACTCGCTTGGCGGTATTTAGTCAAGTCTGCCTTGCCTCTGGACTCTTTCACAAAAACTGTCTCCATTTCAGGACACACTTGCTTAGCATCCTCGCCCATCATTCCACGTTTTACACCTGTTAAAGGCTACTGCTGTGAATAGGGAAAAATAGAAAATGAAAGTGAAAAACAGTAAAATCAGGTGAAAATTAAATCCCCAATTAACAAAATTTCACAAAATAGCAGGCAGACTGCTGAATATTGCAGTGAAATACACTGCCGGGCAGAAAAATTACAATGGAAACCGAAATGAGGAGAAAGTTATCAATGCCGCTGAGAAAACTATTCAAATCTTATAGACAAAAAAATGATTATCACAAGTGGCATTCATTACACGTATATCACGTAGGCATATGTCACGTATAATGAAAATCAGTCCACCGCAAATAACCACCTAACAACTTTTGGGAGGAAGAACGAGAAATCATATCACGCGCACAAACGCTTGCTGTTAATACGAGATTGATAAGTTATTCAGATGTTCTGCTTGAATAAATATCAAAATAAAAATGAGCGTCGGACAAAAAAATATAGCCGGAAGAAATCGAAGCGTCGGAAAGATTACAGCATTGACATCATTGGAGAAAGTTAAAAAAAATTACGGTATCAATCAGTAAGAATACAAAAAATGGAACAGATTTAAAAAACAGTGGTCAAAGACAAAAGTGGTCAATGACATAAAAAGACTAAAAGTGGTCAAATAGGATGGTCAACTACTGTTAGGCTAAAAAAAATGACAGGGCTAAAACTCGTCAAGCAATAAATCATGATACTACTCTTATAAAGAGGGAACTCCTCAATCAGCTGTGCGACCCAAAAGATAAACCGTGAAAGCATAAGGCAGATAATATTCCTATAAACTAAACTTAATTTTTCATCAGAAAACGAAAACTAAAGTATAGGACTAAAAATCGCTGAATATTCTGTTTTGGAGTCACTGCAATTTAAAATATCAAACATACTTCTCATGTTGAAGATATCATGGAAAATTGAGTTCAAACTAATGCAAAAACCAAACTAATCAACAAAAAAAAACACAGAATAAAACTCAAAGCCGGCAAATCGTTTAAAACAAAAACTGATGACTGAAGAAAACTTACAGACAGTAATAATCAGATAAAAAGTTTTCAACGGAATTGCAGCAAACTCTCAGAGCTGCATCATAAATGAAATAATCAATTGTAAACCAAACAAAAAACGAAGAATCTAAGAAAAAGGTCAAAATTTTTAACAACTGAAAAATGTAAAGCGAATAAAACTATAGATGTAAAGAGGATGCTAGAATGAAACATGCTAGAATGAGATTATTGACAAAAAGTAAAAACCAAATCAAAAACTAGTTCTTGATTTTAACAAATTAAAAAAAAGTAAGTAGAAAACAAATACATTCCAAAATTTAGTATTGGAGTTCAAAACAGAATTAAAAACAGAGTTCAAAGATTCGAAACATTGAAAAAGTTTGCAAAAAAGTTTTGCAAACACTTCTAACATTTCTAACGCCAAAAAATGATAAAGCCTTTCAATCGAAATAGCCTTACTATCTCGTTTGGATGACCTCTTAAGAAAATCACTTAAGAGTTTGCATTCTCAATTGAGATTAAGTAGGATTGCAGAACTCATTTCTCAAGAGACGTGAATCATACATGTTCAAAAATGGTCTCACAATTGAGCTAAAAACTCATATCAACAAAGTAAGAAATGATGTCACGAGAGGGCTCCTACCACCTGCTGGATGAGGGTGGACGGGGGAGTTCTGGTTTTGCAGTGAGTGGAGCGAAGTCAAGGGGTCAATTTTAAAGAAGATTCAGAACTGCCTTTCACACCATGAAATCGTCTCCTCAACACAGATTCAAAAATCGCATACATAGAGACTGGTAAGGTGTAAGGCTCTAAAACAGTTGCTCAGCCATTTAAAGCTCTCTGGGTTTTATCCCGTTTTTGAGGACTAAAAGTTAAACGCGTCAGACGAAAAATCAGTCAGTTTAAAAAAAATCGAATAAAAAAGACCATAGGACATATAATTGCTACAAACTTTTGAGAGCAATTAAACAAAATATATGGAAAGCAATTCACTGAAACTGTTTGGAAACGAATATTCTTTCAGCATGAAAACTATTTGACGCAAAAAATTAAATGAACCGATTGTTGTAGAAATATTGGGCGACGAAATTCGTGAAAAGACAAAAAACACTCATGTTTCTCCTGAAATACAAGATCAAATCCATAACAACAATATACAATCAACTGAATTCGTTGAATAGGCACTACTGTCCTGGGATAAACCCAATGTAACCAGTCATTACTAAGATTATAGCAAATGTGAAAAGCACTAATTTTTTCTTAAGAACTAAAAAAAGGATCCAACAGGGAAAAATCGCGAAAATAGCTTAAAATTGCGCCTTACGTCATATATCTTTTCAGAGGATCAAAAAGGCCTCCAAACCTATTAATACCAGTTAAATTAGTTGAGACAAACACCATTATCTCTTTACTATTCTTTCAGCATGAAAACTATTTGACGCAAAAAATTAAATGAACCGATTGTTGTAGAAATATTGGGCGACGAAATTCGTGAAAAGACAAAAAACACTCATGTTTCTCCTGAAATAGAAGATCGAAGCCATAACAACAATATACAATCAACTGAATTCGTTGAATAGGCACTACTGTCCTGGGATAAACCCAATCTAACTAGTCATTACTAAGATTATAGCAAATGTGAAAAGCACTAATTTTTTCTTAAGAACTAAAAAAAGGATCCAACAGGGAAAAATCGCGAAAATAGCTTAAAATTGCGCCTTACATCATATATCTTTTCAGAGGATCAAAAAGGCCTAAAAACCTATCAATACCAGTTAAGTTAGTTGAGACAAACACCATTACCTAAACATACCCGGCAGATTGCCGGAAAATAGCCGCCGTTGATTCCAATAAACATGATTGGGATTGAACGAATAGAATATATTGAAAAAAAAAAGATTTTTGTACAAAAATATTTTTTAAGTCCGATTTATTTTGATGGCATTTCGTAGTTGAACATACTTCTGTTTCTTAGAGAGAGGCTACAGGGGCTACTATCAACACCAATAAGCATTAGAGGTGGTAACTAAGACTTATAGGAACGACGTTCAAATAGCGGGCATCTGAAATTGGGCTTTATGGGTTTATCCCGTTTCTATTTCTGAGTTCAATTTTCTATACCGACTCTGTTCATTTTGAATTGCTTTGCTTAGCAACTGATGTTCAAATTCGTTTTAGCAGAATGAGAGAAGAGAGAAACTAGCCTAGAGAAGTCAAAAAGATTTCACGCAAAATGTCAAAAAAGCGGCAAAATGGTAAAGCGAAAAAAAGTTTGACGAAGTAAAAAAAAATACGAGCGCAATAATAGCCGGCTGAGAAGATGAGGGCGGCTATTAATAAAAAATAAACTAAAAAACGATAAAAAAAATTCGCTCGCTTAGCGAAAATTTTGTTCACACTTAATTTTCTCGCTCTCTCGCAGAATAATGCATGAACGAAAACAACTCTAAATTTTCTCTCCACTCTTGACTTTTGCTCAGCAGATTAACCTAAACACTTCTTTGCACGTGCGCCAATTGACTTCCTCTAAAACACATTCTCTAATACAGAAGTCACCGATTAAAAAATATATTAATATATTAAATATTTTATTCCTCTTCGAGTCGTAAAAAGACAGCACACCAATACAATCCAAATGCTTTGGATTGTAAAAAATAATAGGAGCGCAATAATAGAGCTGCTAAGATGAGGGCGGCTATTAATCATTAATATTTTTACAAAAAGTAATTCCTTTTGACATATGTACTGGTTCTATTAACGTACCTCCGACAATTACAGTATCGCAAAAAAACAACGAATTCATGTTACCACACTTAACATTGTCATCAATGATGTTCATCATAAATTCAACTTCTCTCGTGGCCACTGTACACCACGGTGAAATGAAAAGCAATAAAATGAGACAATCGGGTGCTAATGTTTGCGTCATCACTTGCATCGTCTCGTCTCGTAAAACCAGCCATTCCATCAGTAAATTCTCAGCTTTCACAATTCAATTACTTGGATGAAAAATTAATCAAAATTTCATCAAATCTTCAACGTTGAATTCAGCTAAATTTGGAGGTTTGGGAGAGAAAATAAAACAATCAACATAGCTGGAAGATTGCCAAAAATAGCCGCAATAGCTTTGTAAACCTGCAGTCTCAAAAACAACAGTATTAGCTGCCTAGCTGCTCTCAAATAACCTTCCTTTAGAGTGACACACCCATTTGATCATATCTCTTTTAATCACGCAAAAACTCGCTCCACTAAGAGCAAAAAATAACGTCAAGCACGCACTTCATTTGAAATTGCATGAACGCATCACCAAAAAGCAGATTTGATGCGGTTGTGACGTCATATGGTCGAACAAAAATAGCGACGAAAAATCAAGAGAAGGCCAATAATAGCCCCAGCTATCGCTGTGCGGCTATAAATAAACATCATTAGCCAATTGAAATCTATTGAGGCACTCCCAAAAGCAAATCAGCACCATTAGAACACGTGCATGAACTTCAATAGGAATCACCAAAGCCAGTTAAAAGCAATTCAAAATAATGCAGGTGGAAAAAATTTCAAAAACCGAAAAATGTTCTGAAACAAAATTAAAAAGATTTAAGCAGATTTAAAAAGTTAATGCCTTCAAACTATTCGTTTTGTTTTTCGCTCTCTTTACTACGACAACCAGCATGACCAAAATTACCATTCTAATTTGACTTCCCCACTGACAAAAAAGTTGAGACGAGAAAACAGTGTGAACAGATTTAAAAAAAATGCGTGAAGACTCCGGAATCGATTCGAGATAAATTCACTTCAGCCAAGGCCAACTACCCAATAAAGGAAAGAAACTATTTACATGAAGATACCTTATCAGACTCGAGCAAAATCTGATATAAAAAGCAGAGCAAAATATATAATTTTCCTAAAAAAGTCTCAAGTTGCTGCCCTAAGATAGATCGTGCGATGTACAAAATTTTCGTGCAAACCACGACTATCAAATAATAGCTAATAACAACGCGAACGTTACATATAAAAAAAGAAATTCAAAATCTAATAATTTTCACGAAATTCTCTACAAGCACTACGTCCCAATTGTTCTAAAAAGAAACTTTTACAATGTTGCCACTCGATAGCTGACTCGCCAAACGCGGGTGAGAGACTCAAAACAGCAAATAAGAGACGAGGCAAAAAATTCTTTCAGGGAAAATCGAAGTCTCTCTCTCTCTCTCTGAAAATCAAATAACTCAATTTAATAACAAAACCCAGAAAATTGCTCGACGTTAACAACTGAATGAGATAACCATGGGCACAAAGTTAGAAGAAATGGGCAAACAACAATGAAAAACAAGCAGAGGGGGCTAAAATACTGCTCAGTTTAATCAGTTTTATTCAACGAAAACAAAGCAGACTAATACCAAAAAAATCACAAAACCACTAAAAACAATAATCTTAACCAAAAAAACATCCATACTGAGATACAGGATTCAATATAGTCCTGCATCAGTAACCAAGAAACTTATCACTTTTACTTATAAACACTTATGTTTTTATGTTATCTATCTACTGTCTCTGTAAATAGCTAAACCAATTGGCTCTAACTGCTCATTTCATGCAACCTGTTAGTTTGATGTTAAACTGTTATTAACACCTTAGAGAAGCGCAGACGAGATTTGAACCGATATGATTCCGTCGCCTCGTTGCTTAATAAACATTATTGCGCACAACAGTTTTGATACTCAAGTTCCTTTTAACAGGACTATCTTAGATACAGATGCACATAATCAAACACAAACATAGATAATACAGATTCCTCCGACCATCTGGTTTGGACTAACCCAATCCGGCAATCACTAAATCCACTAACATTACGCCAATTGGCTTATTCAAACACCGTACTTGACACATACAATTAAAAAAATGTAGAAAGATACAGATCTGGAAACAGCGACTAAAAATACAAAACAAAAAATGGCTCAACATTTATTCTTAAGCTATAAAATTTGCATAAATTCCCAATATACAGATATCTGATATTATAATTGAAAGCTTCTTCGGCTGACAGAGTTAGAGTTAAAAAAGATCTGAAAACGCCAAAAGTCATCACAGAATATTCCATCACTTAACGAATTTGTTCGCCACCTAGATTCTCAAACTCTCTCAAAAATGAGGCACGAACAGAAAACCACTTTCTCCTTTCTGCTCTTCAGTTTTCTTCAGCAATTTGACCTGAACATTTGTTGTCATGCAATTTGCCTTTCAAATGAATATAATCCACTGGCTAAACGCATCAAAGCAGAGCAGATAAAAAATCTAAGTCCAATAAAAGAAAAAAATTGCCAGAGACCGTGCCGAAAATTCATTAATTTTTCATATACAACAAGTAAAATGAAACACTTTGTTTCATACAATTGAGACTATATAATGGCTCAAACAATATTAGACATGCAACAGTAAACTTAGAGATCTCTAATTTTTTTTTAAAAAAGATTACAAACTAGAAGAAATGGAAAGCAATTCTAAAAAGTTTCACAATTATTTGTCACATTCTCTGAAAATACAGCTTTGTACTAAAAAATCTTCATTCAACTCATACTAAAAACGCCAACGAGCGCTATAGTTCAATTCAATTGACAATAAAAGTACTAAAGGATGCAATAAGAAAATATTGACACTTGTGACAATAGAGGTTTCGACAATAGAGGTTCGAACCCAGGATCTCCCGGATAAAAGTCACAGATCTTAACCACTCAGCAAAATAGCCTCTGGAAAATTCAATTCAGATCAAGCAAAAAGGAAATCAAGCGTAAAAACGTAACTTGAAAAATCAAGCAAATGCAAAAATATTCTAGAAAAAATGTCAAATAAAAAAGAGATTCAGACGCACTGCAATATAGATACGCTCAGCTTACAGCGTCGCAGCTATAAGCAAACAAGAACAGCTTCAAAAAGCGGTACGTGAACAAAATTACCGCTCTCAGCGAAAACTTTTGCAGACCTGCCTTTTTTGCTCCGTTTTAAAGGAATGAGCAAATTAACCTCTCCCTCTTTTCTCCCAACTTTTTCAAACTCAATTCACTCCCTGGGCTACCGGTTTTTTCGCTCGCTCTCATAAAAAACAAAAGAAAACCATATAGTCTTTTCAAGTCCTAAAAATACGCCCCACCAATGCTCGTAAAAATGAGCGCCCGATTACAATCCCAATTCTTTGGCTTGTTGAAAAACCGATGAAACCAATAATAGCCTAGATATAGCTACGCGGCTATTATTGAATCTTAATTAATTTAAAACGAACTTCACAAATTGTTGTTTAGCAATTAATGAAAGACAATTTTACAAAACATTTTGTATTCTGACCTTTGGCTCTTGCCTCGTAGTTGATGGCGATGATTCCTCCTCCCCTGAAAGGCTTGTACTGTACCACACTGCATGGTTTTCCCCTCAAACTTGGGTTATCCCTCTCTTCAACTTGTACGTAGAAGCAGTCCATGTCAATTAGTGCTATAACTCTCTGCTTTCCACTTCCAGTGCAGTTCTCCATCTCACTGGATGAAAGTACACAAAATCACATCTGAAAGTAATCCAAGCACCTTAAAAGATTTAGTCGCACGAAGAATCCGACACTGAAGACCCCCATTATGACATATACACAACAAGTGGTGTATTCATCATCAGAGCAAGAATGCTGCGAAGTAGTTTGTATCTCGGTTTCAACTCCTCGGAGTTACGGCTCAAATAGAGAAACGCCTATAGCAGCAGAAAGCATATTAAAAACTTCCGAGAAGATATCGCTAACACCAGGCTTGTACAAAGTTGGACTATATGAGAAGAAGCAAATAGACTGACATTAAAAGTTAGTCATTACTGATCTTTGTTGCAGAACTAAAGAAATTTTAAAACAAACAACAAAAGCAACCATTGGTTCTATTCAGTTCAACCGTTCTCCATCTCTAATGCCGTCAGTGATGAAATAAGAGGAAAGCATGCGTCAATTTGGAGCACAAAACCGAATAGAGACCAAAGTATTTTAACTATGACGGATCAAGTCTCAGTTCTATCAGTTTTTCATTCCAACCAAAGTTATTGAATACACTGCCATTACTTATTGCATTATAAGGGTAATTTTATTGAATCGACACATTCATAACGCTTCTCTTTTATGGTATTGAATGGCTGGTGATTTCACACAAAGTGATACGAATAACAACTTCACATGGTCAATTTCTATTGTTAAGTATAGTAGTTGTTTTCACTATTCCCACCAGAGAATAGAACAATAGATCAGTCCAAGAGTGCAGTCATGCTGCTGAGATTGTTCTCAATTGAGGTATTGCTTGTTTGAAACCGACGTATCCCACTATTGCTGTTGTCCCCACTGTTCACCACTCTGCCAGAGTCAGGGAGAGGAAGAGGGACTGTGTAGGTGGAGTTATCACTTGGAGTGACCTGAGTTGAAGAAGTTACCAGTGTAGTAGTGGGCTGTGACACCTAAAAGCTTTGAAGGCTTATTTATGTTATGCACTTTAATGGGTTCTTAACAATTAATAAATAAAAACCACTTGCCCTTGCCAGCAAAGCTGGAGTTTATAATCCCACTCAAACCTAATAAGGCTGTAATCTAAATCAATCGTTCTTTAAGAACAATTCGCCCGATCGTAACGGTTATGACTAAGTGGTTATAACATAGGGACGCTAGAACAAAAAAGTTGACCTGTTATCATAAATTTTACCATAGCTCCTAATTTACGCTGCTCAGTTGAGGGGATTGTAAAGCTCAATCAACCAATAAAATGAATTTTAAAATCAATTTGGCAGAAAAACTAAGTCAATGGTCGTCTGATTCGAACACATCAATGGTGTCCCACACACAGCCACTAGTCCAACAGCGACGACGTGTTACACTCGTCAAAGTATATGCACTCCCTAGATATCACTATATTTCAAACTTGTTAACTAATGGGTCTGTTCCTTATCCCTCTCCAGCTATGACTTGCAAACTCTCTGCCACTGTATATTATCGACAGACTGCCGAATAAAACTACGAAATAGTCTGGTTTGCTATGTTAAAATTTTGATGAAGTCACTGAAGCAACTAAAAAAAATATCCAGACCACTATTGAAAAAACAAAATTGCTTTCCTATCACAGTTGAGAAGCCCTATAATTATCAACTGCCATTTCAAAGGTGCACTTCAGTAGAATTGAAACGGTTGTGTCCTACAGAAACCTTCATCGGACTAAAAGAGTGAGGTAATAAATGTACGATAAACCAACTCAGTATACAACTCAACTAAAAACCAATGTCAAAGAGTGTACCAGATGACTTCACGATCCTGAAAGCTGCTAAAGAGTAGCATGAAAAGATCAAAATGGCTCTTTTGATGTTTGCAGCTTGAAAAATGTAAAATGAGCGTCAAACAAATCACAAAAAGATAAAAGATTGATCAACACCATCGCGATATTGCTTTATTCCGCTGATATTTGATTTTTTCACAACGAAACAAAAAATAAAACAGACTAAGTTTGGAAGAAATGATCCATTAACCAAAGTCCAGTTTGTACATAGTGAAACTAGTTTGACTAAGGGTAGCATATAGCAAAGCAACATAGCTGGCAGATTGCAAGTAAATAGCAGCGGTAGCCTCTGCAGTCTCGTAAAAGATCAGTCTCTGCAGACCAAAAAGGAAATTTCTTCTTTTCATTAAACGCTGACGTGTTATATTTTGATTAAGAATCTGTTGTTTAATTTTGAAACTTATTGCTGCTTCTATTAGCTGCTCTTAAATAACCTTCAATTAGAAGAAAATATCCTCTGTTATCCATGACGCCTTCAATTAAAGCAAGCGAAAATCAATTTGAAAGCGTGGAAGTCATTTTTGAGAGTGAGGTAAATACCATTGACCGAAACCCTCCGAACGAATTAAAAAAACGACGCCAAGCACACAATTTAGTCAAAATAGCATGAATTAATGAACAAAAAGCAAACTTGAAATCATCGGGACGTCATGTAGTCGTAACAAAGACCATGGAGAAATAATAAAAAAACATAACAAGACAAATACTGAATTAAAATCTGAACAACCCTAAATTCGAGACGTGAGTCTCAACTTCAATAGAAAAAGGCTTCAACAAAATAAACACAAAAAAGAAAAGCATTTGAAAGAGCATAAACTAAAACAAATAAGAACGAAAAAACAATCTCGCTTCACAATTTTTCATCTCACTTCACAATTTTTTTAAATGTTATTTAGATCATTGAAACTGAAAATTCCAAGTTCAGTATACGCTTAAAGATCAGGACCTTAGACAGTATAAACCACCTGTGCAAAAAAAAATTCGAAACAAAGCAAAACGCGGAAATTAGAAAAGGAATTTTGAAAAAAAAAACGATTTCACTCGACATGTCATCATAATCATATGAACCCGTCCCTAAAAATTGAAATCTTTAAACAACAAAATTATCACTTATACAACAGCGTATAAAAATGTTTCTCAAATCCTGACATTAATGATACAAGACAAAAAGTGGGCAAAACTCGAAAAACTGACAGATGTTTCATGAACAACTCATGTCAAGGCCGCTTAAAACGTTGAAAAAAGAATTGAAAACACTGAACAGCACTTTATTAAAGAGCCAAGGCGATCTGAAATTAAGGAACAGTGCTAGTTCAAAAAGGAACTTCAAAAATGATCAAAATGGTTAAAAATCAAGAGAATTTCGAAAACAAGAAGTTTCTAAGTCGTTAGAAACGTTTAAAAAAAGTTAAAACAAAATTAGCTTTAATTACGCCTCACTAGTAATCAAGACGAGACACATCATTATTAATCTTAAGCAATACGACATCAGGAACAATTTAAAAACGGACTCAACTCAAAATAATATCATTAGATAAAACAAGTAGTCCCAAAATCGAAACATAGCCGGCAGATTGCCGGAATATAGCCACGATAGACGCCTGTGGCCTTCCATGAATTGAAACAACTAAAGAAATAAGATAGAGCGACAGATCACCAGTCCTTTAATAGACCACTAGACTTTTTGGGTTAGATTCGGACAGTCAATTTTATGACACATACTGTCTTTAAGGAGAAAGCCCTAAAAGAGCTTCTTCAAATTTAATATTCGAGACCAAAAACTCAAGACTATTACTCAAGAATTAGCGCATATAAGTATGGCACTACTTAGATGCACACTATTGATCTCTAACAAGTAAGTGTTCATAAAATTTAAACTTCCATAAGTGCGTTCAGAAGTCATTTTTTGAGTGAGGTAAGTCACGCAATTGACCTAAAAGCAGAAGAAACGTTACGCACACAAATTTTAACTGCAAAGCAGAAGAAGTCGCTGAAGTCATTCAAAAAGTCAACTCCAAGAAGTCAGGTAGTAAGAATCATGGATAGAGACGACGAATTATAAAAAAAACAACGATGTCCCCTTTAATAGCCGCTATCGCTTCGCTGCCATTTAAAAAGTTAGCTACGGAAGAAAAGTTTAATGCCTTCAATTTTCCTCGCCAGAGCGCCGATGAGACTGGCCATTAGTAAATACCAGCTTAAAAACATACCCGGCAGATTGCCGGAAAATAGCCGCCGTTGATTCCAATAAGCATGACTGGGATTGAAATAACAGAAGATATTGAAAAAAAAAGATTTTCGTACAAAAACATTTTTTTAAGTCCGATTTATTTTGATGGCATTTCGTAGTTGAACATACTTCTGTTTCTTAGAGAGAGGCTACAGGGGCTACTATCAATAACAATCAGCATTAGAGAGAGGTAACTAATACTTATAGGACCGACGTTCAAATAGCGGGCATCTAAAATTGGGCTTTATGGGTTTATCCCGTTTCTATTTCTGACTTCAATTTTTTATACTGACTGTTCATTTTGAATTGCTTTGCTGAGCAACTGATGTTCAAAATCACTTTTAGCAGAATGAGAGAAGAGAGAAACTAGCCTAGAGAAGTCAAAAAGATTTCACGCAAAATGTTGAAAAGGCGGCAAAATGAGGTAAAGCGAAACATTTTTTTATTCGACGAAGTAAAAAAAAAATAGGAGCGCTATAATAGCCGGCTGAGAAGATGAGGGTGGCTATTAATAATAATGTTAATTTCTAATTCTAGATGCCTTGACAACATATTAAGTCACCTTTTAAGGCACTGTCTTTGAAAAACCATCTGAAAATGTTGATCTTTAATCAATTTTCTGATACGGCACCGAACTGCACACTAACAAGGAAGATGTTTAAAATTTCATAATACTGATTCTGTTCGTCTATGTTCATCTATTGAATTCTGTACAAAACGATAAAGGAAAATTAAGTGTTTTTTAACTTCAAAGAAGGAATGCGAGAAAGCGAATATTCGTTCAAACAACATTTTCTCACTCAACTTGAAAATTAGTGAAAAAATTTTACGCCACAAAACCACTCGCTTTTTGGTTTTGGCTCCACTTCTTATTTCGGGGTGACCAAAATCACTACTCCAATTTGACCTCCAAAATTAAGAAAATATTTTGTGAACAGATGTGAAAAACGCTAGCTCGAAGAAATCAAGAAACAACTCGCAGATTCACAGCCAGTTTGATGCCAAAAAACCTGTAAAAATTGATACCTAAAGTCCACCGAGCAACAGGCGTCTATCTAATCCCCCATGAACGATAGGAAAAAGATTAGTGAAAAAGATTTAAAAAAGCTTTAAAAAACCACATAATTGCCGGAAAACCTCCAAATACGCATAAAACGAATATTGCTAGCCAAAAAACTTAAAAACGCGATCAATACAAACTTATTGGTATAGTCTAGTCAAACCTCTCCAACACAAAAATAGTTACAACCAAAAAAGCTGCTAGAAAAACCAAAAATTGCTCGAGTAGAGAAAAATTTTGTACGCCTCCATTTCTCGCTAGCTCTCTCTCTCCCTCACTCAAAACTAGCGGTATGAATGGTATGAAAGAACATAGCCGGCAGATTGCCGGAATAGCTGCGAAAGAATAGACCTGCGTGCCGTATAATAGAGATAGAAACGGACAGATCTAAATTGAAAATCGACGCCGCTCAAAAAGCAAGGTAAAATTCAGCAATAAATTAATAAAGCTTGTCAAAACTCATCCCGCAGAAACCTCTTATTAGGGACCTTTACTGCACATACCAGTCCCTTTGACCTTAAACAAATTCAAATTAAACTTGAGTTTTAAAGTGCAAAAGTTATTGAGTGAGGTATGTCACTTGTGATCAAAATCTAATCACAATTTGCTAGAGAGAGTGAGAAATGACGTCACGCGCGTAAATGCCGTTAGTGAGAGGAAGAAGTCATTCAGAAAATTTGACTTTCAGCTTTGCTGTGTGAACAAATGTAAAACGAAAAAGAGCGTCAGACGACGAAACAAAAAAACATAGCAGGACAAGTCCTGACGTACAATTCAAAGAATTTTCATTGACTAAACAAATCTACTATAGTAATGTAGTAATATACACTTCGAATTGTACAAACGACTTTCATTTATATTTTTCAAGTTCTTTTAAAATTTGCCCTGATCTCACCTGAGAATTTATCTGATGTGGCGAAGACAATGACATAGATGCTATGCCGTGTGCCGCGTTCATTGCCAATGAAGCGGCTACTTGATGAGGTCCGTTCAAATTCTGCTTATTCGATTTGCGATCTGTCACTTGGTATAACACAGTACCACTCTCCAAATCCTGAATTGGCAATGCTGGCACATTTGCATTCTCTGATTGCTGGCCGATAGACGATTGCAGATTAGCGTGCGCGTTACTAGAATGTTCGGCAGAATTGTTCTGAAAGTTTTTCATTTGTATATTGGTGTGCTGAGATTGTGAAGCAACAGTGACTTGTGACGAGGTCAGACCATGCTGTAGACCCAAATAGTAACCACTGTGATAACCCACCATGTACCAGGACATAAGCATTGCGTTCAAGGCCTACAAAAAGAATTTCACAAGCACAAGAAATACAGTAACGATAAAAAATGGCCATTGTAAATATATACATGAACATAGCCGGCAGATTGCCGGAATAGCTGCGAAAGAATAGACCTGCGTGCC
This sequence comes from Convolutriloba macropyga, assembly GCF_964194025.1. Lineage (NCBI taxonomy): Eukaryota > Metazoa > Xenacoelomorpha > Acoela > Convolutidae > Convolutriloba > Convolutriloba macropyga. The sequence continues at coordinate 29,815 of NW_027453074.1, forward strand.
GTATAATAGAGATAGAAACAGACAGATCTAAAATGAAAAAAAAATCGACGCCGCTCAAAAAGCTAGGTAGAAACCATTCAGCGATAAATCTCGCCGAAGCCGAAGCCTCTTATTAGGGACCTTTACTGCACATAGCAGTTACTTTGACCTTAAACAAACTCAAATTAACTTAAGTTTTAAAGTGCAAAAGTCATTTTGTTGAGTGAGGTAAGTCACGTGTGATCAAAATCTAATCACGCAAAAAATTTTTGCTAGAGAGATTGAGAAATGACTTCACGCGCGCAAATGCCGTTAGTGAGATGAAGAAGTCCTTCAGAAAATTTGACTTTTTCAGCTTTGCTGTGTGAAATGTAAAACGAAAAAAAGCGCCAGGCGGCGAAACAAAAAACATAGCAGGACAAGTCCTGAAGTACAATTCACAGAATTTTCATTGATTAAACAAAAAACTAGACCTTCAACAGACTATGAGTGAATTGGAAAAACCAGTTCTAAAAAATATAAAATATAAAAAAAAACAGAAAATCAATGTCAAAATGCCGCTAGCGAGAAAAAGACCACTAGCGAGAAATGTAAATTTGATTCTAACAAAAAACTAGCCCTAGAATGAACTATGTATGGATTGGGAAAACCATTTAGAAAAAAAAATCCGATCAAAAAAATTGAAAAAAAAAACAGTAAAAACCAAAGTGAAATTGCCGCATGTGAGCAAAAAACCACTAGCGAGAAAGCAAATTTTTGTTCGAACACCGTTTTCTCGCTACTTAAAAATTTCACGCCGCAAAACCACTCGCCTTTCCGCTTCATTTCCTGTTTCGGCTTGACCAAAATCAGTACTCCAATTTGACTTCAAAAAATATAAAAATATGTGAACAGATCTTAAAAAAAGACAGCGCCCCAATACAATTCAAATTCTTTGAATTGTAAAAAAACCCAAAAGCGTCGCAATATAGCTACGCTCAGCTTACAGCTTCGCAGCAATAAAATAACAAGCTGAGCATTAGTTCCCCCTCGACTAAAGTGTCGTCGCAACAATTATCTAATCCGTAACCTGACAAAATTCAGTTCAGTAAAAATCAAAAAATTCTATTTCAAGAGGCTATGCATAATATATCACGTGAATACATATTTTATGTAGAAAACACCAGAAAGTTTTTGCTTCCATTGAGTTTTCGTAGCAAGACCATAGACAAATTTAAGGCTCAATTCGGGTTATTTAGTTAAATCAAAGTTCATTTATTCTGGAGAAGTGTTTTCATCATAAATTTGTTTAACTGAAGCAAGATTTCGTGTTCGAATTGGGACCTAAAAAATGAAACTATTTTAATATTAATTAAATTATTACTACCTGGTCATTGGTGACACTTGATGCATTAATGGGGGGAGGAGGAGGGATAAGAGGTATCCCATTCATGAGTTCCTCTGCCAGACAGCTATTAGCACCCGCCGCTGTCTGCTGATTAGGCTGAGCTGGGAGATGAGACGACGGTCCCCCACCGGGCATCCCGACCCCATTTCCTGGAGGTCCAAACCCACTGAAGCTGTCGCCAGGAATGTTTAAGTTTGATGGCATTCCAGCCTGTGAATTGAGACCGCTACCTGGAGCACAATTAAGACTTGAGTTTCACTCAAAAATTACAATGTAGTCCTTTTATGCCAAATCCAGAACTCATAGTTATAGCCCAGTTTTTTCCAAATTCGTATTATTTCAATCAGAAAACGGAAATCAATTTAGTCAACTTTGACAAAGCCGCCACTGTAAATGCATTGAAAAATCGAGATAGCAGCAAGCATAGTTGACCTCTACTTACCTCTGTTGTCCACATTGAGTTCAGAATTAGCACCATGATTAAGAAAAGACACAGGGACCGGTGGTGGTCCAGGGTTATTAGCGAAGTTTCTTGAGGTTGTTGGATAAGCTGGCATTGCATTGTGGCCACTACAGGAGGATGAATTGACGAGCATTGACTTGGGAGGAGCTGAAAGCACGGGGTCGTTCAGATTCAAGTCAGAAGCACCATCGAGAGATATGTCTAAGTCATAGTAGTGGTAGTCTTCAAAAGGACGCAAGTCACACAGATTATGTTCTTCCTTATTGCCATAGTCCATGTATCTATAAACAAAACAAAATGTATCGCACAAGAATTTTATTGACACAAGATGCAAAAGGAGGCCCCCTAATGAGCGTTTGCGCATAGTGTTCCCACCATGTTTATCCAATTTTCTGACTTAATTGCCTACCAAATAAGGAAGATATAGAAATCTTTACATTCTTCGAAAATAATTTGTGCATGATTAAAAAAAATCGTTTTCAACTCGAATCGATAAATGAATTAATTAAATAAACCCGCATTAGAGGGTCAATGAGATCTGCTATTAATGAGAATACGAGACAAGACAAATAACACAATCAAATAAAAACAACAAACTTTAATTACAATCAAAACTAGATGTCTAGTTTTGCTTAAAAGAACACTTATAAACGAAGTTAAAAAAGAATCAAGTAAAACCAAAACTAAGTAAAAACTAACGTGAACTACACAAGAGAAGGCATTGTAATTGTCCTCAATGTGAACAAGTCGACCGACAAAAACAGAAAGGGGCAAAGTTCATACTGTCCTATTTATGAAAACAACTAATTTCAAATTCAATAAAACCATTAGCTATCAACTGATCATTAAATAGGTTAAACTTTACTTCCAAAGAAACCACTCAGACTTATCAGTATCGCGCAAATGTAACAGGACTACAAAAGGAACGACAAAAGCAATCAAAAAACGAAACAGCAAAAATTTCCGAGAAAATGGTACCAAAGCCGTTCAAACCATGATCTACTAAAAAAAAAACAAATCTAACCAATTACACTTCTTTTCAACGGCAATAAGACCTACTAAAAATATGGAAAAGTGGCAAAGCCACCAAAAAAGGGGGGCAAGAATCCAAAAAACCCAAAATCTTTATGAAACTCGTAGTATTAAAATCGTAAGACCAACAGGTAAAACATAAATCTGCTATACAGATTAAAACTTTATTCAATGGACAAGTATATGACAAGTCAATATGACTTATTATTACAGAGACTAAGCTGCAGGTCCACAGAAACCTGTCTTAGACTAAGCACAAAAAACGTTACGAAAACCATTGGCTTATTTGAAACCAAATGTTGAAAATAAAAACAACTTTAAATCCATCAGGGTCCGTCGTTTTTGAAACTGAATCTGTAACTCGTCACCTGGGTCTTATTTGAAAGCCAATGGAAGCTCTTTCAAAGAGAATATCTCAAAACAACAAAGAACCAAAATATTGACAGTATAAACAAATTCAACAAAAAGAACCACAAATATTGACCAGTATGAAAAAGCAGTATGACCACAAATATTGACCAGTTTAAAAAGATTAAAAAATCATTGACTTTTTGAAACCAAATATTAAAAATAAAAACAACTATAAAGCCAATTGGACCCCTCATTTTCAACCTCAATATATAAATCTTCACCTGGCTCTCATCTTAAAGCCAATGGAACCTCTTTTAAAGAAAACATGTCAAAACAACAAAAAGAACCACAAATATTGGCCAGTATGAAAATCAGTATATTCCGGTGAAAAAACACAGCACACAAGCCATAAAACAATCGGTCGAAACAAAAAGCAAACAGCAATATGATAATGTAAGGTGCACAAAAAATGATCAGACCTTTCATAAACGAGACTATAGGTTGACATAAAGAACAGTTTTTGAAAAAAAAATTAAATTAAAAGTCTAATATTCTTAGATATAAAGCCAAACCAAAACGTATTGACAGTTCGTTCGCATTGAGATCTGTTATCCTCCAGAATATAATCCACGAATACTAAAAAGACGATAAACAGGCAAAAATAGAAAACTCAATTTAAATCAGCGAGCAAACAGTGTGGAAATAGTAAAAATCATAAATAAGTCCTTAAACAAAAAAATATTAGACTTTATAAGAACTCCTTTCGACGTCGATTCGACCTGTCTTCCATTATTGTGATTATGCGACAAGATGAGAAAAAGGAACCTCAAAATTGGGCAAAAATCTCGATTATTTTAAATAGAAAATCACAGTAACATTTATATTCAACCAATAACTTCAAAAAATAGCCCCATAAATTATTTTAATTCAATAAGATAAAAAGTGGCATGTCTTCACTGATAACAAGTCTCACGAAATCACAGAATTAGGTTAAAAAAAGGGGGCAAAACTCCATCGACTTTTGAAAACCAGATAGTTTTAAAAGTTATGTCAACCATGAGGCCAATTGGGCCTATCATCAGTGAGAATTAGTTTAAACATATACCATGGGGCCTCCTTACCTCAACAATAAACAAAAAAGCCCTATGGTAAATGTTTAGACTAATATTTACTGATGATATGCCCAATCGGCCTCATGGATGGTAACATTTAAAACTATCTGGTTTCAAAAACTCGATGGAATTTGGAGCTTTGCGTTTTTTTCTAACTTCTGTGATTTCGTGAGACTTGTTATCAGTGAAAACATGCCACTTTCTTATCGCATTGAATTAAAATAATTTGGAGCTATTTTTTGTTCGCTGATGGGCCTATTATCAGTGATAATTAGTCTAAACATATACCATGGCATTTCATTTAAACATCAACGGGCCCTTAAATCAAAGGGACTATGTGAAAAAGACAACATAAAGAACAAAAAACTGAAAAGTATTAAAAACTAATAAGGTTATGAAAACACCAGCGTCCAACAAATAAACAATTAGTCGAAACAAAACTGGAGAAGCAGGCTAAACTTTTGATCAGTAAAAAGTTTAAGGGACCTGTCAGTGACAAAAAGAAGAACCGAAAGTGGCGAAGTTCAAAATTTAGTTTGAACCCACTCTTTTAAACCCTCAGCTATAAAATGAATCATTAAACAGCCACTTATACCTCAATAGGGGGCCATTGAGACCTCCATATAACAAGAATATTATTAACTACAAAAAAAAAAACTACAGGAAAAAATCTACGAAATGTAGCGCGAATACGGTGTCAGAGCCGTTAAAACCGTAAGCTCTTCGCAAACACCATTTTATACGTTCAATTGCACTATTTCTCAACGCCAGCGGGACACTTCATTAAAGTGATATTGAGAAAAAAAAGACAAAAGAACCTCAAAATTCGGCAAATAACTTAAAACAGCAAATTTTTTCCTGAAAACTCGTAATATCAAACCCATAAAAACCATTAGCTAAAACAGACAGAAACAAGGGTTAACAACATTTATTTCACTAGAAAGAACATCCGAATTGTCTGTACAGAGACTAGGCTACGAGTTAACAGAAGACTAAAAAAATAGGCAATTTCTACTCACTGAACTGTTCATAATCGTAAGACCATTATACAGATTCGTTCATCCAACTTATGCACGCCAATTGCATCTTTGATAAGCAAGACTAAATCAAGACACTAAAAATGAAAAATCCATTCAAAACAAGAGTTCAAGTAAATGTAACGAAAACAATTTGTCGAAGCCATAAAAACATGACCCTTTCTCCGGAAACATAAAATATGTTCATTGGCACTTCTTCGCTCGTATAAAGAACAACAACCATTAACTAAGCCTTGATTTTCTATCATTCTGGTCAGTAATTAACATTAAAAAACGAAAAACGCAAAAAAAAATAAAGAGCCAACGCCCCAAAACATTAACGTCTGAATAACTTTAATTGAAAAGTAAAAGGATGGGACCAAAACTTGCATTGCTACTGCTGCGTGACCATAAGAAACACGCAACTGTTTCAAATGTTAACGAAATAGAAAATTTCGCAGAGAAAAACTCCATTACATTAAATTGACATAAATTACAATAAACTTGAAACAAAATTACGCATAGAATGAAAAAAAAACAACGGAAATCAGTCGAATGTTCACAAAACATAAACCTTGCTACCACCATAGAAAAAAAAACTAAATTCAATTCTTTTTTATATATTCTATGCTATAGATCTTTTAATTCTATATTTTTATGAAACCATTCAAAGCTCTCTACAATGAATATATCGATCGGCCAAAATTGACTACAAAACATGACCGACCAAAACGTCGGAATTGCTCTCGAACCACTAGTGGGAGCTCTAATCAATTGCAACCTGCTTCAGTCGGGGGGGGGGCAGGGTAGCTTAAATGAGACTAAAAAATTCAATAGTTGGTTTTAAATAACATTAGAGGTTAACATATACCACTATTAAGATTTAAAGTGAAAAATGGCACCAGTTTCGGCGCACTTTTCATTTGACTTTTAGTATTAAATTGCCGCAAATTGAGTTCAGCTGCTTCAAAATGTGATTGAGAGAGAATTTTAGATCACGCGAAACGCAAAAAGTCAAGGGCGTAAAAGTCACTCGAAAAGTCAAAACTATCAAGCGAAATTTTTGCATAAAAAATATAGCCAGTAGAATACCGGAAACAACTCGAATAGTCGTGCATTATAATCTCTAACCTAACCTTACCGAAATCAGAACATCAAAATAGACATAAGTAGCCCAACAAACCAATTTAAAGTGTTTTAAAAAATTCCGACAGTTTTTTAGGTGCGGGGGGGGGGGGGGAAGCTGTGGGGTGGGTGGGTAGATAGGTTGGGGAGGTGGGTAGTGCTGGGGTAGTTGGCGGTAGTTAGTTGAAGGAAGGGGGTAGTTTGGGGGTAGGGGTAGGTGGGGGGGGGTAAGTGGGGCAAGGGGGTAGGTAGGTGGTGGGGGGTAGGTAGGTGGGTGGTTGGGTAGATAGATTGGGGAGGTGGGTACTGCTGGGTAGTTGGGGGGGGTAGGTGGGGGTAACTAGGTGGAAGGGGAGGGTAGGGGTAGGTGGGGGGTAAGTTGGGGAGGGGGGTAACCGAAATCAGAACATCAAAACAGACAAGAGAAAAAAAGAAAATTAGCCCTAAAAACATTAAAGTGTTTTAAAAATGCCGACAATTTTATAGG
>NW_027453075.1:0-39000 GCF_964194025.1 Convolutriloba macropyga
CTAGCCATCGCGCCCCCCCCCCCCCCCCCCCCCCCTCTTTCTCTTAGTGTCGCGGCACAATGATTGAGACGCTAGCTTGGGAACCACATTATGTTCTTTGAGGTCCTAGATAGAAAGATACAGCTCACTGTCTGCATGTATGTGTCTTTGCGTTGCAGACCACTCATACGCTGTGGCGACCCCACAGCCAATCCTCTCCCATCGAATCCCACCCCCCCCCTTTTGCCCTCCCATAACCAATCCCCCCGGCCACCCTTGTACCTATGGCGTGAGCTTTTCTGCACTTCAGGTGTGTAGTCTTACCTCTGCCATGTGGTCGTGGCCTTCCACACACCCCAATTACCCCTCGCCCTCCTGGAACCCACAAGCCCACTCACCCTTGCCACTCCACTCGCCTCCACCCCTCACTTTCCCCCATGCTTCAAGTCTTTGAGGAGCCGCATACCACTCCTCGTGTGGACCGAGCGTCTGGCTGCGCCCGAACTGTAAGGTAAAATTCTATTGGTCTTGCATTTGGATCTGTTGCTGGCCTCAATTTGCAGCACCCCTCCCTTTGCGTGAGCAAAATCCACCCTTGATCCCCATCTATCTGTGCTCTTAGATCTGCTATTACTTTTAGAGTGCGGCACCCCTCCCTTTGCAGTAGCCTGGTCTGCCCCTCCCCATCTGGGCATTTCTTCATTCACAATGGTTGCTATTTTCAACGTTCGGCAGCCCTCTCTTTGTTGCAGCATAGTCTGCCCCTTCCCCAGCTATCTTTTCAATCTGTCGTGTTGTTGCTCCCTCCCTTGTGTGGCACCCCTCTCTGTGTTGTCGCACAGTCTGCCCCTCCCAAACAGTGTATTTCTTCAATCAGATTTGCCGCAGTTTTCAGGGCGCGGCACTCCTCCCTTTGCTGTAGCCTGGTCTGCCCCTGGTCTGGGTATTTCTTCATTCACAATGGCTACTATTTTCAACGTTCGGCAGCCCTCTCTTTGTTGCAGCATAGTCTGCCCCTCCCCAGCTATCTTTTCATTCTGTCGTGTTGTTGCTTACCTCCTTGTGTGGCACCCCTGTCTGTGTTGTCGCACAGTCTTCCCCTCCCAAACCGTGTATTTCTTCGATCAGATTTGCCGCTGTTTTCAGGGCGCGGCACTCCTCCCTTTGCTGTAGCCTGGTCTGTCCCTCCCCATCTGGGTATTCCTTCATTCACATTTGTTGCTAGTTTTAGAGTGCAGCAGCCCTTCCGTTGTTGCAGGATAGTCTGCCCCTCCCCATCTGATAATTATTTCTTCATTCACGCTGGCTGCTATTTTCAACGTGTGGCAGCAATCTCTTTCTTGCACTAGCACAGTCATCCACTCCCCAGCTATCTTATCATTCTGTCGTGTTGTTGTTCCCTCCCTGGCGCGGCACCCCTCCCTCTATTGTAGCACAGCCTGCCCCTCCGAATTTGTGTATTTCTTCAATCAGATTTGCCGCAGTTTTCAGGGTGTGGCACCCCTCCCTTTGCTGCAGCCTGGTCTGCCCCTCCCCCTCTAAGTATTTCTTCATGCACATTGGCTGCTATTTTCAACGTGCAACAGCTGTCTCTTTGTTGCAGCATAGTCTGCCCCTTCCCCAGCTATCTTTTCAATCTGTCGTGTTGTTGCTCCCTCCCTTGTGTGGCACCCCTCTCTGTGTTGTAGCACAGTCTGCCCCTCCCAAACAGTGTATTTCTTCAATCAGATTTGCCGCAGTTTTCAGGGCGCGGCACTCCTCCCTTTGCTGTAGCCTGGTCTGCCCCTCCCCATCTGGGTATTTCTTCATTCACAATGGCTACTATTTTCAACGTTCGGCAGCCCTCTCTTTGTTGCAGCATAGTCTGCCCCTCCCCAGCTATCTTTTCATTCTGTCGTGTTGTTGCTCCCTCCCTTGTGTGGCACCCCTCTCTGTGTTGTAGCACAGTCTGCCCCTCCCAAACAGTGTATTTCTTCATTCAAATTTGCCGCAGTTTTCAGGGCGCGGCACCCCTCCCTTTGCTGTAGCCTGGTATGCCCCTCCCCATCTGGGTATTTCTTCATTCACATTTGTTGCTTGTTTTAGAGTGCGGCAGCCCTCTCTTTGTTGCAGGATAGTCTGCCCCTCCCCATCTGATAATTATTTCTTCATTCACGTTGGCTGCTATTTTCAGCGTGTGGCAGCGGTCTCTTTCTTGCAGCATAGTCATCTTGCATCCACTCCCCAGCTATCTTATCATTCTGTCGTGTTGTTGTTCCCTCCCTGGCGCGGCACCCCTCCCTCTATTGTAGCACAGCCTGCCCCTCCGAAGCTGTGTATTTCTTCATTCAGATTTGCCGCTGTTTTCAGGGTGCGGCACCCCTCCCTTTGCAGTAGCATGGTCTGCCCCTCCCCATCTGAGTATTTCTTCATGCACATTGGCTGCTATTTTCAACGTGCAGCAGCTGTCTCTTTGTTGCAGCATGGTCTGCCCCTTCCCCAGCTATCTTTTCATTCTGTCGTGTTGTTGTTCTCTCCCTTGTGTGGCACCCCTCCCTGTGTTGTAGCACAGTTTGCCCCTCCCAGTCTGTGTATTTCTTAAATCAGATTTGCCACTGTTTTCAGGGCGCGGCACCCCTCCCTTTGCTGTAGCCTGGTCTGCCCCTCCCCATCCGGGTGATTCTCCATTCACATTTGTTGCTGTTTTCAGAGTACCTGTCTCTTTGTTGCAGCATCGTCTGTCCCTCCCCACCTATCCTTTCACTTAGATATTGCACGGCGGTATATGCACGTTTGCACTGGAAACGGAATTGCTGGGGGAAACAGTATCATATGCGAAGGTGGGGGGGGGGCGGAACCCAACCCCCGAAATAAGATTCTTGTTGACAAATGGTACACATATGCTCGCTGTACCAGGCACCAGCCCACCGGCTCACTATACCGGTGCAACCCGTAGGTGCTGATAAGTGAATTGAACTAGCTAGTCCTCCACGATTCGGACTGCCTTAGATAGTAGGCTTGGCGCACACTCACGGTCATTTAGAAGATCCACGGCCCGGCGCCAGAAGAACGCTCCCTGAGGCAAGTTCGGTGGGGGGGCATGGCTGTGGACCAGTGTCTCCTTCCCCTCGATGCAACTCGCGTGTGTATGATACACATTGTTGCAGTTGACAAGCTCGTTCTCTGCAATGCGCCCGGCCGGCCCACGCTCCGTAGCTTTTAAGAACTTCTTGCACGTCCTGTCTCTCGCGATTTCTGACCTGTCGAATAAATAACCGTGCTCGACCATAGGTTCGCCACTGGGATTCACATAGATAGCGAGCAAATCTGCGTACCATAGAATTTTGTCCCCGGACGCACTGTCGATGTCGTAAAACACAACTGCCATCGAGTCCCTATCCTCACGAAGATCGAACCAGAAAACGTCCCCAAACTCGTCCTGAACTCGCATCCGGCTGTAGAACTTGTACTTTCCCCTCCTGCGAGTGTCCTTCTCGAACGCTGTCGTTCCATCGGGCGGTCTTTTGAGGGGCCCCTCCAGCATCACCCGAATCCCATCCGATAGGCTCTCCCACACGTAGTTGGCCCTCAGGTTGGCTAGCGGATTCTCCTCAAGTGCTACCTCGTTGCCGTCCTCGTCGTACAGGGTTTCTGACTTCTTGCTACCCCGTCTCCAGGTCCTGCCCTGAATCTCGGCGTGGCAAGAGTCGTGGATGACCTGTAGGGGAAGCTCATCTTCGGCGAGGCCAATGTATTGAAGGGGAAGGTCATCGTCAGAGTCAGAGTTCTCGTCCTCGTCGCCGTAGAGTTCCGGTGGGTCCTCCTCCTGCCCGAGGCCCTTCTCACCTCCCTCGTCCTGCCGCGCCTCGTTCTTCCTGTAGAACGAGGCCATGTGATTAGCTGTGTAGATGGGCTTCATGGTCTTGATGAGCTGCTTTGCTGTAGGCTCAAGTCTCTCGAAGTCCGAGACGAAGGATCTGGCGATCGGCACCCGGACGTGGCTGTCTCGTCTCCGAAGAGAAGGTACGGGGTCCCCCAGCTTCCACTCCGGGTCTAGGTCGGTGAACCGGAACGCAGATGGGTACTGGGTTGCGCTGTGATTGCTACGACGTCTGACAATGCCTGACAGAGCTCGAGTCGTGCAATTAGGCTTGACTTTCGCTGCGTTGGACGCCACGCTGAAACGACCCTCGCAATAGGCTGATGCGTTGAGCAGGAGCTGAACAAACGAGGTCAAGGGAACAGATAGCAAACGCCAGTTTCGGAGGGGATACGGGCGCCCAGTAGCTTTGTTCGATGTCCCTAGTAGAAACTCGTCGAGTTGTTGCCGGAGCTGCCCACCCTGCTGAAAGATAGCCCTGACCTTCTCTGGCACTGCTCCCCTCTCTGCAGGCGACATGGTGTCAAACTCCAACACCAGGTTGGCTCCATCCTGGAGAGCGTCGGCAGTAGGGACCAGCACATAGCACTGAAGCTCTGTGCGTAGGACCCACTCCTCCTCCACAAGGTGAGCCACCCTGTACTGGAACCGCTCCACATGCCCATAACGCTTTATCATGTGATGCTCCACGTGCCGCACATGACTGACAATTTGTTGCTTGCACTCCCTCTCCAAGTCTGGGTTCTGGGCTGCTGTGGAGTCGATGATGTCGCCGAAGTACTCCCGCGAAGGTGAGGCCACTCTGCGTCGACCAGCATCATGCCTCTCCACCATCCTTTGGAGTTGTGCCTTGCAGCGCTGGTATGTTTTGATAACTCCATCTTTGCCGCCGAACTGAGTATGCTCCTGCCTGCCTATGGCTTCGTACAGGGGGACGAAAACCCACTCCATCATCACTGCAGCCACTTGAATCATGTAGACACTCTGTTGGGTCTCCAATATCTCCACCACCTTCTGTGCGCCTCTTTGCTGCTTCCCTGAGAGGGTGTCCGGGTTGGCTGGATCCTTCGCGTATGCTAGGACAATAGCTTCCCGCATGTAGGGCAGGGTTGGCCTGAGCTGCTGCGCCACATCCCCAGAGGTGAGCCATCTACCTGGATCCCCCAACTTGGGAGTTTTGATCTGCACATATGAAAGCCTCATATTCAGTGATTAAGTCAGTGAAGCATTGTTGTTTTGTAGCAACACACTATAAAACCATTTGCACCGGTCACCTCTTAAATGGCTTCTGCATGCTGATCCCTCAGGGCTTCATCAAGCTCAGGAATTCTGGAGGCAGCAGCAGCATGAAACCTATCGGCATATCAAGCACAAACTTCAGGTAAATCCTTTTCCACTCCAGTGCATGTGCACACGACGCAACTTCCATGCCACATAGGAAAACGTTGTTGTGGAACCCACCTGGAGCCATCATCGTCCTTCAGGTGCTTCAGTATGGCAAGCATATGGGGCTTAACCTTGTCCCACCTGTTGAATGCTCGCAGAAATCTAGAAATGGTGTTGAGGCTGGCGTATAGTCTCGACACATCTGAGTCTCCAAATAGAAGACTCAAGACATGCTTGAGGCACCAATCCCAGGTACAACCCTCCATGTAGAATGTTTGAGCAAACATTCCCTTCGGCCCAGCCCCGTCCGACCTCTGGTTGCCCGTGATCTCGACTCCACCATCTGTAGCCACATGGAAGAAATCTTTGAACTCCACGTTCACCACCTCAAACAATGTTTGAACCCTTGCAGCAACTGACCTCCCCTCCAGGTCTGCCATCTCTGTCATAGGTAGAACCAAGTGGGTGAATTGCTTGACGACTCCAGGGCATCCATCTGGCCCCATGTCTGGCAACTCGATCTCGTCAGCCCAGGCAATGGTAGACAACAACATCTCCCCTAGCAACACAGAGAAACACAGGTTAGAGGGGCGGCCCCAGCACATTTGCATATCATGGCAACAGAAAACATGGATAGTAGGGTGCACTTACGTTTCAACAGTGGTGAAATGTCGCACATGAACTGAAGCCTCCCTTTTGCACTCTGCATCATCTCTCCTTCGAACAGAAGACAGATCATATCATCTAGATCGATGAGGCGACGAGCTGTGCGATCAGAACAGGGCCGGAGATCCAAGTGCTCGCCAGCAACCAAGTGTGTCCCAAAGGCTCCACAGAGGCCCTGCCAACGTTGCGGCGAGCACCCAGCAGCAGACAGTGCATCCAGAGTCAAGGCTTTTGCTGCTAGGGTCATGTGAGACCTTGGGGATTTGCCTTTTCTCTGGTGTTGAATCCCAACGCCGTGCTGATTCCTCAGGTTTGTGATCTCTGCCTTGAAGTCTTTGTTTTGCTGGAGTAGTGTGTTGATTCTGCGCTTGTGCCTCCAGAGGGTTGTTTTCTGGACGGCTTTTCTTTTCGCAGACTTGGCCTGTTGCCCTTGTAGTCTCTTGTTCTGCTGCCGAAGCATCCGGATCTCGTCCTGTAGAGACTTCACCCGCTTCTTGGCTTTGCACCTGTTTGCGGCACACCATACATACCATAGTGACCGCACAGCAGACTTGTTAGCATCCATCCTAGATGTCACTTGCATCCACCACAGTCCTCAGTCCTGAGCCTACACCAACCCTCATCACTTGCCCCAACTGCTCCCTGCATCGACCCCATACCATCCGTCCCTCCCACCGTAGACCTCACCTGCATCCCCCGCAGTACCAAATCCTAAGCCAACAATGATCCCTGGTTTGGACACTTTCCCTTACCTAGCTCAGTAGGAACTTACTTGTAAGTTGCAGATCTTTTCTTCAGCAGGTTGTACTGCCTGATGTCCATCACCGTTGTCACGTGCTCGGATCGCAGTGTGTTGATGTCCAATGGCATGAGCTTCTCTCGGTTGCCAACCACTTGTTTGTACCTGACAGTAGAAAAGGGGTTCGTCGAACTCGGGCTCATCCTGTGCTGAGCAGCGCTGCCTTGGGGACGAGGATCGGTGTTCTCCTTGTCAGAGTCACTACCCTCGTCCTCCTCGGAATCACTGCTCTCCTCCGCTTCCTCCGAGTCGGCGTCGTTGGCCAACCCTACCAAAAAGTCCTCCTCTTGGGCACTACCCTGCTCCCCTCCCTGCCTGCCAACCTCCTCAGCATCCAGCCCCCCGGCATCTCCATCCCCCTCAGGGTAATCGCCACCGTCCCATTCCTTTCTGCCCGCCTCCTCGTTTGACCGTCCACCTGCATCCTCATCCTGGTAGTCACCCTCCTCCTCTCCCTGCCAGCCCACCTTGTCGTCCAACCCTCCACCTTCGTCCCCATCAGGGCCATCTCCCCCCCTTGGCCGGGTGTCTGCATCACTGTGCTCGTGGAAGTCGCGGCAGGTATTCTGGGTGTCCAAACAGCCATGCTCCACATCCCTGTCCGTTAGTACGGGCACTGGTGTGGAGAAACGGTTGAGCGACTGCAGAATGGAGTTGTTGCTGCCACACTGGTTGCTGCCGCTGCAGCTACGAAGAGAAGCGCTGGTGAAGAGATGCCCTTGGTTGGACTGCGGGGTGCCTTGGGTATAAATAGTGCCTTGAGTTGTAGCACTCGCCCCTTCGGCTGATGTAATGTAACTCCATGGTCCGGATATATTCCCACTACCAGCATTGATGTGGAGCAGTGGTGTGGCAAAAGGTGAAGGTGGCACGGTGGCTCCCCATCGTCCAGGAACAGAAGGGGGGGCATGAAGCCGATAACCCTGCTCGGTTGGCTGGCTGTCTGTACCTGCAATGATGTTGCCGCCGGAAGCTGGGGTCGCAGTACCGGGAGAAGCACCTATGGGGGGTGGTACTCGTTGACCCATCACAGGGGAAACATGCCAGGCGGGTCCTTGTTGGGTCCAGGCAGTCGGCTGCAGTGCCTGCGGGGTTAGAGAAGCCGCAGCGACTATACTTGGGAGGACCAGGTGGTCCAACTCCCGACGTAAGCCCGCCGACAAACTCCGGAGCCGATTTGAGTCCTTGGCCGACAGGAAGTGGCCGTCCACCAGTAGGGACGGAGCACAAGGCTGCCAGTTCTCGGGCAGAGTGCCCCCATTGTAAGCCCTATCAAGTTGCGCAAGCATCAACACGTTGTCGAAACCGAGTCTAGCTCGGATTTTGAAATTGCGAGGCTCGGCGTAATTCAAACACCCGGCAAGTAGTGACACAGCCTTGTTGGGCGACGGACCAGGCTGTGGGGGAACCAGGCATCGCTCGGCAGCTGTAGAATCAGCCGGAACTTGCTCATCTGCTCGTGCAATCCCCCAGTATATTCGGCGAGCCGCTTCGCCATCACTGCAAGTTACTGTAAATGCAGTGAGACGCGTTGACTTAGCCACGAACTGGATGGCTAACCCAGAGGTCAACCGTATCGGTCTGGTCAGTGTGGGCTGTCCACGGGGGCTCCATTCATCCACTGTTCCCGCTGGCGGACGGCACCCGAAGCTCAGAACTAGTGCCCCAGATTGTGCATGTTGCACATCGCTTCCGAGGTCGCTGCAAGCAAAAGGTGGGGGATTATCGTCCTCTTCGTGCGGCTGCATCCCGGCGGCCCGCAAAAGCCGTACTGCGCGCGCGAGAGCCCGGTACTGTTAACACTAGAAAATGGAAGTCGCTTTTTGTGGTTTTGACGCTCTATACGGCCTCCTGACCGTCTGACACACCGCCTACCGCTTTGAAATCACTAGACTATGTCCCAACATTGTTCCACAGCGGCCACATGGTTGCAGATAGAAGGTCATGCTCGCCGCGAGCGAAAAAGTCGTGCTGCAAGTGGGTGATGGCCCCAGATGCAATACGAGTTCCTACGTGTAAGAAAGGTCTGTACCCTCGTTGGTACGTTTTTGGTACGTTGACAGATTGGTTGAACAGTGCATTACATGGTGTGTTACACTGCCTGCTCTACGGTACTCGTATCGGTAACAAAGAGTGCCCGGGGATTCCTACCCTGATGCCTGTCCCTACCTTCAGCCTTCCCATGGAGGGTCCAGCAGAGCTGCAGGTGTTTCTCGCTGGAGTTGCCAGCAACAAAGTAGTGGTAGATGTGAGGACTCGTGGACCTGCAGCACCATGCAAGAAGCGAGGTGTGGCAGCAGCGGGCAGGCCGCAGCAACAGAACAAAGCAGGACGTAGATCCCTGTTGGGTAAATAGGCTGTCAGCAAGTAGCTCCTATAGTGCCGGTGTGTGGCCGACGAGCGTTAATGTAATTCACCTCTTTTCTTTACACTGACTGTCACAGCACTGCACTGCACACAATACACTGAAGTCATAATGATGTTTAGCACACTTTGCGTGCCGTCAGTGCAGCTGCTGTGGAGGCCGCAGTGTTCATGCTGAGTTGTGCCGGCGTATGGCCGACGCACGCTCGTGCAAGTCATAAACCCCTCCCCCCCCCCCCCCCCCCCCCATTCATACCCACTGAATGTCTACATTTCACAACAGCACGAAGTTGTGCGGTGGAGCCCTAATTGTTGTAGAACGCACCGCGGCCGTTCGGCAGGCTCGAGATGGCACAGTGGTGTTGTGCGACAACTCCATTTCACATGAGTTGGGTTTCGTAGGCACAGTAAATCAATTACATAACAATACGCAAACCTGTAACTGCAGATCTAGGGTGTGCAGTGTCGGTTGCTACAGCCGGAAGGTGCATGGGCTTGCCCGCGGCTTGATGGGAAGAGTGAAGACATGGAATCCTCTGTCGCTAAGCTTCGTAGCAGCCGGCGGCGCCAACACCAGGATCTCCTTCTCTGGGTCAAACGTAGATGTAGCAAGCAAGATTTTGGCCTTGCTTGTTACGTCAGACTCAGGGTTCTGTGGAATGGTGAAGTCAGCAAAGCCCAACTCCACAGCCCGCCGGAGAGACAGCCCGGAGCAAAACTCCCTGGCCGAGGAAGTCAGAGAACTCCAGGAAAACTCCAAGTGAATCTCACTGGCCCCTGGCGCCCACGACGCAAAACAGTCGGCAGTGGGCGGGAACGGGTGGACTATCAGCTGCAGCGCGTCTCCCTCCTGCGATGGCAGCCTCGCCGCCACAGCCACTGGGCTGAAAGGCTTGGGTCGTGCTGCAGTTGACCCGGACTCGGTTGTCGGGGCGGATGTGCCGTTGAGACCTGCTGCCTGAGGTGCCGCGGGGATCTTCAGGTCGCTGGGCCCAGCTGAGTAGGAGCCGTCCTCGTTCGTCGTCACGAGCCCGAGGCCGACAGCGAGGTTGGTCAACTCAGCAGGGCAGCCGGGGGAGTCGAAACTGGAGTAGGGGATCTCGAAGAAGCCGTCCTCGCCGATAGAAAACTTCCACTTAATGTGGGTGTAATACAACACCTTTGAAACGGAAACCTGCTCGCAAGCAAGCCCGGGCTTCCTGCCACGCCCGGAGCCGAGCCCCAGGATCTTCTGTATGTCCACAACAAAGTGGTTGCGCGACAGCTTCACCTTCCCGGTGGTGCAGCTCTGTTGGTTAGCTGCGTCACGGAGCCACAAGTAGAAAGCGTCCAGGGACGACGCTCTGACGGACGCTTGATCTGACTCCTCTAGGTCCAGGAACGAGCGGATCGCGAACGTCTCTGTGCGCGGCACGTAGACTTTCCTTCCCTTAGAAAACTCCTCGGACTCCTCAGAACCTGCTACAAAATCACAAGGGTATTCAGCAGGGCGAGGTGGGCAGCGTGTGCGCATCACTGGCACGCGACAGTTGTGCCACACAGATAGACGCATACCTTGGTCCACGTTCTCGGAAGCGGAAGCTGATGGCCGGGCGCTCCTGATACGTTTCCGGCTTCGGGGACTTCTGATAAACTGCTGTCCCCGGCGTGCCGTCGGAAACGGTTGGTTCGTGGGAGGCCCCAAAGCTGAGCCGCTGCTGCCTATGATACCGGCCAGTGGGGCACCAGGGGTTGTAGGGTGGTGGCCGCTATTAACGGACATAGTTGGGCGACGATCAACGGTGCCGATACGGGGAACCGGCCTGCAGTTGGTCCCCGCCGGAATCGGGGCAAGAGGCGCACGGTTTCGGACAGGAGTTTGCAGTTCCAACGTCCCAGACTGCAGCACAGTCCCGCCGTGGCAGCGTGCCAGTTGTCCGTGGCACGAACCGTGGGAGTTGAGCCCGCTGTGGGAGGGGGTTACCGGTGCGGTACCGGCGCCGGGACGTCCTACCGAAGGACGCCCGGCATAGCCGAGCGAGGGTCTTGTACATTCGCCGCCGATTGGCTCGTCATCCTCGAGTAATTCATCCAAGTTGTACAGGTCGAGAGCCATCGTGTGCAGATGTGACGGGACATGCTGCAGACCAAGCTCGCACCGTCGGGAATATCCAGGACTAGACCGGCACGTCAAACTGGCATCTCGCACTCTTGCAGAATTGTCCACAATGGGCAAGAGTCATCTGTCGGAGTATAGGATGATTTGAATTTCCCAGCGTCTAGCGCTGACCGACCGGCTGCAGCACTCCGATCCGCCAGGATGTCTTATCACTCTTCTTCGCAGAAGTCAAACGCATCCGCGTACACTGTTACAACGCCATATATTGATCCATGGGAGAAACTAAAATCCAGGGAAACTAAAGTTGTAATAATAATGAACAGTACTATTATCATATAGTAAGCTGTGAGTACGCGCTCAGCTGTAGCCGTGTTACGTAGGTACGTTGGGGCAGATAACTGTGACAGGTACCTGGTAGGTACCCAGGTTGGTCTCAGACCTTTGTGCTGCAGTTTTAGCTGGTATAGCTGGTATACTTTAAACTACTTGTCAGGACGCAATTATGTTTAGGAAAGTAGGTACCCAGGTAGGTACCCTACTACTAATTATTAATGTTATTTTAAAATCCATTGGTATACACGGCGATACGTAGTTATATACGTACCGATCGTGACGGCAAAATCCTAAGCATGCTCAAGCTGCGCAAGTTGTCCATACTAGCGATGTCCAGACGGTACGAACAGGCATGTGAGCGCACCTCAACATTTGTTCGAAATGTGATATAGTGCCTGCATCCGCCCCTGGCTGGGAACTAAATCAAGTGGGCATACATGCTGAGTTGTTCAAATGAGACAACCTGCGCAACCTACGAAATCTGAAATGAGGCCAAAGAGTACGTACTGAACGGTCTACTTGGACATTTTTGCAGGATTGCGCAAGCATATTGGGCAATTTGCGCAATTCCTGATCGAGGAAGGGGTGGCGGGTAGGTATCTTGCGTAAGTTGGGCCAAGTAACGTAAACCCCTCGCGCAACATAGATGGGTTGTGAACACACTGAGTTGATATTGTACGGTCCTGGGAACCCAGCGGCAGTGATGAGGACGTATGAAGATGCGGTATGTTGTGGCAAAGTCTCATAGTCGAGTCGAGTGTTTGTGAAACACCATCAACATGCGAGAGAACTGTCTCATCGATATTCTAGAGATGTTATTGTGGATCTGAAGTCGGACCAGTCTGGACATTTGCAAGTGCCGGTACGTGTATATGAGCCGGTTTCTGTGTGCATGTTATCTATGCATTATGGATGTTTCAAAACTAGTAAATGATTTTGCACTGGGGTGCACTGCTTACGCAGGCACCTGGCTACGTAGTGCAGCAACATACTGGTGCAATGATGCAGCATCAATACAACAAAGGCATGATCGTGTTACGCCAAGCACCGGACGATAACACACACTTCACATTTGTGATGGCTTGGCAGCGTGGTGGCTTCGCTCATGCAAGTCAAGCAGAACTGCTAAAAATGCCTGACATGTACCATGTCCAAGGCCGTTCAGTACTGGCAGGTAAGACCCAAGTAGATTTTAAAAAACCACAACATAAACCAGTAATATGAGTCGAGACTGAAGCAACGATGTGCTATGCAGGTGGACAAATTTGGGGTGCAGGACTTAGGAAAAGCGGTGGAAATCGCGGAGAGTCAAACAAGACACAGCTTCCCCGTGGACTGGCACCAAATGGAAAGCGTGTCATCCGGATGGAGCCGTATTCGTTCTTTCCAAAGTGGAATGAGAAGGTAAAGAACCAGGCAAGAGCTATTGCAGTTCAATATGCAGAAGCCATGGAACCATTTCACTGTGCACGTTTCGGGCCCCTCGGGGCTACACCTGGGCCGGCCGGCAGAACGTACCGTACCTACGAGTACGTACCTACCGATACATGCATGCAGTCCGGCCATTTGTACTTTGTACTCGTACTCGCCGATCTCATGTCTCCGATGCGGTTACCCTTCCCCCTGATCGCCACGTACCATACATTAATCACGGTGGTACGTTCGCGAATGTCTACGAATGTCGCGGGCGGGGGGGTCAAACGTGCACAGTGTTTGGGAAGAACTGGCTAGGTGGTTAGACGAAACTTTCGGCGCGTTGTACCGTCCTTTACACGACAGTCACAAACAGGCACGGGAACGGCGTACCACAAATTGCTTACAACAGTATAGGAACGTATTGCGTAACACACCGTATTTGCACGCCAATTTGTCTTCGAAGGGCAATTGGAAAAGAGTTACAGAGCACGCTAATAGGGCCACTCAGATTTGCACGCATGTTGACAAGGCGCTGCAAGTTATCGTGCCAATAGTTTGGGTTGTGCCTTCTAAAGAAGCACCATCATCAGCACAGTTTTGCTTTCCCTATGTTGGCAAACATGGTGTGTATCTTGACATCAACTGCCAACAAGGTCTAGGTATAATGTGCAATGTTAGCATTGCACACGGCTCCTCATCGTTTCAGGTAGATTGGGCAGATGGTAAAGACTTATGCGGCATAGAGCTCAGTCTTAACTGTTTTGCTAGGAAGCAAGATGATGATGAGGTTCATCCGTATGACAGTGATGACGAACCCTTGATGGCGTGGTATACTAGAACACAGGCTGAAGGAAAGCGTGCTACCACATACACACATAGATCAAATTTCGTCACTCCACCTTACTTTCTACGCCTACACTAAGACCAAAATATACCGTGGAACATAGAAATACTCTTTTGTAAGCATACCTTTTATATCGCGACTGGTCGAATACTCCACCATTTTACTATTTGGTACCAACTCGTACTCACCACTGCATACCGCGATAACGCAGGACAATATTTCGCGGCTATCACACAGAGCCGTCGATAAGCACAGACTAGGGCATCATGTGGGATGTGCATGCCAATGGAGGGGTGCTAATAATGGTGGGGTTGGGAGAACGAGCCATTCTAAGCTGTAAAGGGCCTAAAACTGCCAGTTTTGCATCATGGATCACTTGGTCACGGGCGTTTTGGGGGATTTGCAGATTTTTAGTGGGTGTACCCTCTTGCACATGTGATATAGACATCATGTGGGGTGTGCATGCCAATGGAGGGGTGCTAATAATGGTGGGGTTGGGAGAACGAGCCATTCTAAGCCGTGGAAGGGGCAAAAACTTCCTTTTTTGCAGCATGGATCACTTGGTTTTGGGTAATTTGGGGGTGTTGCAGATTTTTAGTGGGTATGCTTTCTTGGATATGTGCTAAAGGCATCATTCAAGATTTGCATGCCAATGGAGGGGTGGTAATAATGGTGGGGTTGGGAGAACGAGCCATTCTAAGGTGTAAATTGGTGGCAGAAAAAAATGAAGGTTATCTAAAAAGAGAAAATCACGCCATGACGCCAAAACTTGTAGGCTTTGGTCCGCTATTCAAGAAATGTGATCTAAATACCCTGACCTTTCATTTGAACCCATTTCGGCCCACTTTCCTATTCAAGAAAGCTCCTACTAAAACCCTAAAACCCCTGGCGTCCGAAGGCTCCACTGTCGAAACCCTAGAGCGCCTGTTGCAGATGAGCGAGTTTGAAATCTTGAAGGCGATGAATAGGAAGAGGATCGCGCACATCAGTCATGAGGGTGAGTTCCACTTGCGCTTGAAGCATGGAGGATGTGCGCTCTTGCGAGATTAACCGTGGTACACCCCTAGGGTGTAAAACTGTTGTCCGAGCGTAATGGACAGAATTGAACAAATTCAGCCATGCAGTTGTGTGCATAAAGAAAGCTCCTACTAACTAACCTATGCACTCACGTTTGTTACGGAGTGCATGCCTACTAGGGACGGTGTAAGAGCTGCCAATATATATCTAGGAGATCAGACCCCTAGTCTGCCACCAACCGTGGAAAATATTCAACCGAAGCGTGCAGACTTCCGCGGGTCTCACAAGGGCATGCACGCGTCTATGTTGATCACGACGTTGTGGAGGGATCGTGGTGGTTGGGTATTTGTCGTTCTACGCGCGGAGGAAGCCAAGATTTGTAGTCGGGCCTTCCGGTTTGACTGCCGGGCCCCAAGGCAAGCCCCTCGGGGGAATTTTAGGCGTTTGAATCCTGGAGAGCGGATCTACCTACAGCGAGCGGCCTTTGTCATCACCGGCAATCGAAACACGGACATCAACAGCATCGAGATCTTTCATACTACCTGCCAATATCTAGGAGGGGACACCGAATCCGGGCCGAATGTAGTGGCAGGAGTGAGGTGAGTTGCCACTCGGATAGAAAAAACGATGATCTCCCCCAACCATCCCCTAGAAATCCCTACAAGCGGCACGTCTTTTATGCCCTTCTCCAATGCTCAGCCACACCCACTGTTATAATAGCACATTCCCTCCCCCCCACCCCCACCCCCAAAGTAAGGTGTAAAAGGGGCTGAGACTGCCAGTTTTGCTTCAAAGCTCCCGAGGGCTTGGGTGTTTTGGGGGTGTTGCAGAATTTTAGTGGGTATGCCCTCGTGCACAAGTGTTCTTTACATCGTTTAGGATTTGCATGCCAATGGAGGGGTGCCAATAATAGTGGGGTTGCGAGAACGAGCAATTCTAAGGTGTAAAAGGGAACGAAACGGCCAGCTTTGCTTCAAAACTCACGAGGGCTTGGGTGTTTTGGGGGTGTTGCAGATTTTTAGTGGGTATGCCCTTTAGCACATGTGTTCTACACATCATGTAGGATGTGCATGCCAATGGAGGGGTGCCAATATGGGTGGGGTTCTTGGGAGAACGAGCCATTCTAAGGTGTATAAGGGGCTGAAACTACCGGTTTTTGTGAATGGATCACTAGGTCTTTGGTGTTTTGGGGGTGTTGCAGAAATTTAGTGGGTATGCCCTCTTGCACATGTGTTATTAACATCATGTAGGATGTGCATGCCAATGGAGGGGTGCCAACAATGGTGGGGTTGGGAGAACGAGCCATCCTAAGGTGTGCAAGGGGCTGAAATTGCCTGTTTTGCTTGAAAGCTGACTAGGGCTTATATGTTTTGGGGTAGTTGCACATTTTTAAAGGGTATACCCTCTGGCACATGTGTTCTTGACATCATTTAGGATGTGCATGCTAATAGAGAGGTGCCAATCATGGTGGGGCTGGGAGAACGAGCCATTCTAAGGTGATAAGGGGCTGAAACTGCCCATTTTGCTGAATGGATCACTTGGTCTTGGGTGTTTTGGGGTAGTTGCAGATTTTTAGTGGGTATGCCCTCTTGCACATGTAATCTCACCATCATGTAGGATGTGCATGCCAATGGAGGGGTGCCAACAATGGTTGGGAGAACGAGCCATTCTAAGGTGTATAGGGGGCTGAAACTACCGGTTTTGCTGAAGGGATCACTTTGTCTTGGGTGTTTTGGGGGTGTTACAGAATTTTAGTGGGTATGCCCCCTTGCACATGTGTTCTTAACATCATGCAGTATGTGGATGCCAATAGAGGGGTGCCAACAATGGTGGGGTTGGGAGAACGAGCCATTCTAAGGTGTATAAGGGGGAGAAACTGCTTGTTTTGCTGAATGGATCACTTGGTCTTGGGTGTTTTAGGGTAGTTGCTGATTTTTAGTGGGTATGGCCTCGTGCACATGTGTTCTTAACACCATGTGGAATGTGCATGCCCATGGAGAGGTGTTATTAACGGTGGGGTTGGGAGAACGAGGCATTCTTAGGTGTAAATGGGCTAAAGAAAAAAAAGATTTGCTGTTTTTCTTAAACGTAAAACCCGCGCCATGACGCCAACCTTTAAAGGCACTTGTCCGCTATTCAAGAAATGTGCTCTAGATACCCCTACCTTTCATTTAAACCCGTTTCGGCCCACCTTCTTATTCAAGAAAGCTCCTACTAAAAACCCAAAACCCTAACCACACCCCACCTTTCTCGGACCATATCATGTGAACATGTGTAGGGGCGTGTCAACGGGGGGAACACTTCCGGTAGACCGGTACTTCGCGCTTGCGGTGGAAGCTAAACTAACACCCGGCGCCGGAACCGTAGGGCACTTTCATGAAATGCCCACACCAAGTTGGAGGCCGTGCCGTGCCGCCAACATGGTTCCCCACCCGCATGCCGTACAAGCAAGCTACCGTGAGTGGCACTGTCTTGTACAACGCCCTGTACAAGATGAGGGACATGGTGGAAGGAGAAACGCCGGATCTAACTCCTTGTGAGTCCCCCCCCCCTCTCGTGTGCCCTTACCCCGGGGAACCGGCAGTACAGTGCAAGTACAAACATGTTACACCTGAAAATGCATTGTTACATGCATTACATTGCTGTTACACTTCTTATTACACAGAAATACCTATGTAACTACATGTATTACACAGCTTGTTACACTACATTTTTACCAACCCTAAAACCCTAAACCCTCCCGTCCCACCGTGCAGTAAGGCTGGGTATCAACATGGATTCGTCGGTATCGATGGTTCTGATGGTCGGGCAAGCCGGTATTCGATAGTTGTTGTCATGTATCGGCATCGGTATCGGTATCCACAACGACTATCGGTATCGGTAGTTGGCCGTATCATAATGGGGCCAGTGGCGGGTATCGATAGTATCGGCGAGCAGGTATTGATAGTGGAGACGCGGTCGCACTGTCGGCATCGATGGTATATGACGGCATCAATGCGGGCATCAATGCCTGGATGCTCTTTGACAATCGGTATCCATAGTTCGAAGTTGACGTCCGGGTATCTATATCGATACCGGCACCAGGTACCTACGTTGGTATCGATAGTTTGTTGGAGACTCGCCATCGGTATTCTTTTTCTTGCCAGATTCGTGTTGCACCCGGCGAGGGGTCTATTCTGCAGACTCCCTAATGTCCCTAGCCTTGCACTGCCCAACGTACTTGAGTTTAGAGAAAGGGACCACACCAAAGCGGCGAGGCGTGCAATCGCAATTCCTAGCGCGACAGTGCTTGATAAAGCTAGCACAGTGTGGGACTCTAGGATCGAACGTGAGTACCCTTCGATCATTCCGTATTGGTACCCTTACCCCTAGTGTTGGGAAACAAAGCCACTGCTCAAGGTGACAGTGCTCACAACAACCAAAGTCGTACACACCACATGAGGTGGGGACACTATCTAAGTCTACATGCTCTTGTGCACTGAAGCCCTCATTAAGCATAATGGCCACCATGACATCATGGGCAGGCTCACCTTCTGGCACATTTGTCAACTGCCTAGCCAGGAGGTCCACCTCGGAACAACTAGAGTGCCTAATCTGCAACGCATGGCAATGGACAATACGGCAAAATCAATTCACATGCTTCATACCACTGCACTCGCCACAAACAACACCGTGAACACAAAATCAATAGGGAAGCGTGGCACACACCTTGCAAACCTCATCTCCAACGTGAAGTGCTCTTCTACGCCAGTCACACTTGTCGCCGCATTCCAAACAAGCACAGTCCTGAAGCTTGTACTGACCAATATGATCCAGAAAGGTTCGAAGTTCGATATCCAACTAAGCATGAGTACTCGGACTTGTACCGATGGGACCTGCAAAGCACAAGAACCATGCTGTCAGGTATGCGTCACAGGATGGCTAGCTACAAGTCTCAGGCAAATACTGAACACATGTAGCCAATATTTACATACCCAGCTTTGGACAGTGAAGCTTGCATCCACCCGTCCCCAGACCGTTTCAGAATCAAGGAATGATTCTTCCTGGTCATGAGGGCTTGGCCGGGTGTGTCACCCATTGTGACTCGACGTCGACTCAGGGACTTGTCGTGCAGGAGAGCCACAAGGCGACCATCAGGGGCTGCTAGGTATAAGTCGTATCCTCCACTGTCTCTACGAAATGGCATTGCTCGCACCAACTCCTCGACTGACATCACTTGGAAGGTCCTCCTTATAATTCTGAAGCAAGGCTTCATGTAGAACTGGATACTCCTCGGATGAACGACCTCGGCTTTTCTTTGCGGGACGTATGTGACGGATGTGTCCTTGTGAGTTATCCTGAATGTGTGTACAAACAGCGTTGTTGGCGATGATCTCGACTTCCTCAGACGATAAGCCGTGTCCCATGGGAAGGTCTCGTGATGGCGTAGTCAACCAAGAGCGTTGAGTCGGTTGATCAGGCGGACGAAAGACGCAGATGTAGCCCTGGAGAATCTAGTTACGACGTGCAAGGGTCCTGGAAGACAACGTAGGTAAGTCAAAGAACGTAGAACACGTTGGTGTAGATGTGTTGATGTTGGTGTTGTCCGATGAGAATGGTTGGTATCGATGTGTTGATGAAGTCTGTTGAAAACGGTAGGGGTTGATGTTGTCTGATGACAGTGGTTGAGGATGATAGGTTGATGATGTCCGATGAAAAAGGAAGAGGTTGAGGTTGATATGCAGGGGTAGTTGATGTCCGTTATCTGATGATTGTAGTCGTGGAACTTGATGAACCCGTAGCCTGAACCAAGTAAGGTAGAGATTCTTCTAGAGGGAAGAAGTGGCTTGTATTGTTCATATTGTTGTTGACGTTGTAAGCAAATATGAACTTGGTTACACAAATGAGAGTCGTGCTCCCTATTTATAGACTCTCGAGAGCTGGCCGGCAAAGCATGGAAAGCTATTCCAGCCTTGGTGTCTAGAAGGGACAACATAATACTTGTCAGTCTGATGCATGGAAAAGGAAAGAAAACTAAATATCTTTCAGTTTGTTTTATGGAAAAGGAAAGAAAACAACTAGCTTGACATGCCTATGACATGTCAATGACGGAGTCATTACATTTGGTTGACATAGAAGGAAACCCTGGGTTAGGTTATGATTAACCCTAGCATACCTTAGCAGGGCTTGAAGAACTCTAGTTCTTACGTCAGACGCGGGGAATAGGCGGTGCCGTTCGCTTATGTCGATGAATGTTACATCGTCGCGTCGCGGTGTACGGTAGCCCACGTGATTCAACAGGCACCGGGTGTAGCCATGGGCCTACTCGGCCTGACGATCAACGTACACAAAACCGAGGTTATCCAGCCCTACAACGAGCCCGGTGCACTCGATCCCCCCCTCCTAGATGACCCTGTCTATGGGTCTCCTTCTCCAGCCCGTTCTCTGTCCCACTTGCCCCCCGCCCCCCCCCCCCCCCCCCGCACCCCTTGTGGGCTCCCCCCTTGCCTTCCCCATCCCTAGTCTCACCTTCCCCCCTCTCCTCATGACCCACCCTCATGCTTCGCCCCTTACGAGTCCCCCTCCTGTGGGGCTGGTGCCCCTGCCCCGCTTCGGGCTCGGCCCTTGTCTTCCCCGTACAGCTCCTAATCTCCACCTGCCCTCTCCTCGTCCACCTCTCCCGTAGACGCCCCCCCCCCCCCCCCCCCCCTCGACCCAACTACCTCCCTCTCTTTCATGGCATACGATAGTGCACATCCCACGGGGCCTAAATTTGACACTGGACATATGGTTCGGGGCACAGGCTAGGCACACTGGACATATGGTTCGGGGCACAGGCATTGGCCCACGCCGGCTTGGGAGGAGATTTGCCTTGCCCGAACGGTGTGAGGGGCTGCGACACTGCCATCCTTCGTGGTAGCCCTGTAGCCCTTCTGAATCACGCCACCGTCCCACCACCTGCACCCTAGGTGCACACTACCAGCCTGCCGACGGAGGGTTTCTGGCCGAGCCTTCCTAGACTCCTACCATGTCTGAGCGTCCGCGTCGTCGAGCAAAACAACTGAACCCCTCGTCTGGTGATGCCTCGGCTCCCAAGCGGCAACACACTGGGCGGCAATGTCCCCTCTGCGAGGGTCCCATGGTGCACTCCCGGACTGTCGGATCCATTGCTACGGGTTACAATACTCTGCTTGCTAACATCACTGGCGAGAAGGCTCCCATTGGAAGTGATTTGAAACTGGTATGGGAGTACAGGACACGGCCCGGGCGTGTCACACGTCCGGATGTCAAGGTCGTGACGCCTGAAAGCTCGGTCTGTAGGCCGTGTTACACAAGTGACTCCATCCAGATTGCAGGGTGGAACGCGGTCGGCGCTTCCTCCCGACCCTGTGATCCTGAGGCCATTCCCCGGTACTGGAAACGTTTCGTAAAGGACTTCCAGACTTCGGCTCGAAAATCAGCCACGTGTGTGGTGTGTGCGAGTAGTGCGAAGGCCCTGTCAGCCTTGCAAGGGAACGAAAGCGCTGGGATCACTACGCCAAATCCCCCGACGTACAGCTCCCACAAATTCGGTCCGAGGCTTCTTGGCTACTATTTCCATCTGGTCTACGGGGATGAGTTCAAGTTTTATGGGGCCCGCGATGTGTTGGAAGTCTGTAATCCCCACTATCAGCACTTCCTGAAGAAGCCCCCTGCGATGTACCGCGTGCCATTCGAGGAGCAGCAATGCAGAGCTTGGATCGGGTGGGCCAAACGGACATGCTGTGCCTGTGGGTTTCACCACAGTGACCTCGACCCGAGTGTAACGTGGGACTTGGCAGGAGGGCTGTCCCGTTTGGAGCGCATGCAGTTGGTTGAGCTCCTTCTGCGAGATTCAGAAGGAGTCTCCCACATATCCTTGCCGGAGGGTAATTATCTCATAGAGAGCAACTCGATGAGTGCTTCCAATGATGAACCTATCCTTTCAAACATTGACTGGATATGCTCACTTTGCTGGAAAGAGCATGGCTTCCGGCCAGCCAACTACAAAGTTCTCGGCGGGCCTTCGCTTCCAGGCGACTCTACCATTTCGCTCTCCTCCCAGGACCTATGTGTGGGCACAGTCACACCAGACTATGACAAGCTGACAGCTGCCGGCGGCTCTGCAATCCGAGATGTCGACCGGTACCGAAAAAACCTGGAATCAGACTCCAGCAAAGATTCTTTCATGCGGTGGCAGATGATTGTGAAAGCTGCAGTTGCAAGTGGGATCGATTACTGTTCTCAGGAGCTCTCCCGAATCGGTATTGTGTACACGTTGGATGTCAACCGCCACCTACTTGATACGGCGATGACCATGGCTCTATCCGTCACCCCTCAAGTTCCCATCGATAATTGGATGAACATCCGCCTGGCACTCAGGAGGTTGAAGCACGTTCTCAAGGCAAACTTGTGTACTGTCGCTGGTGCTTCCTTTTACACCCCCAGTGAGGCATATGTCAGCCGACATACCAGTGTGGTTGTTGACAGAGGGATTTTCCCGACTGACGTCGCCATGGAAAGCCTCTGTAAGCGCCATGTACAAACGAGTGGGAGAGAGAGATCCTTGTTCAGCATCGACTACCTGCGGGGAATCTTGGATATCCAGCGACGCCGTCTCGAACAAGTTGATGGACGCCTGTACAATTGGCCACACCACCTTGAAGCCGTTGGGCCAGATGCCCCATTGACGGCGAGGCAGCTTCGTTGCCATCAACATGAGACCCCCTCTGAATCTTCAACTGATAGGGCATCCCCCTCAGAATCCTCTGGCAATGGATCTCCTCAGCTCCCGGAACGTCCACCCGCGTCTTCTCGTCGACAGCCCCTCACCAGCAACAAGGCTGACCAGACCGCGCCCGGCCTGCACACAATATTCTTGCCTGAGCTTATGGAGTTCTTGGAGCAATTGACAGCCCCGCGATGGTCAGCACCGGAGACATCCTCAAATGAGCGGTTGGTAAGGAGATCTTTCCAACTGGCCAACATCATTTGCCAGCTCG
Organism: Convolutriloba macropyga; assembly: GCF_964194025.1. Lineage (NCBI taxonomy): Eukaryota > Metazoa > Xenacoelomorpha > Acoela > Convolutidae > Convolutriloba > Convolutriloba macropyga. The sequence continues at coordinate 22,762 of NW_027453075.1, forward strand.
TCAATGCTCGAGACCCACGTGTCCTGTTCTTGCAGTATCTCAATGGGATTATCTGTGATGCCGGAGGGTTGAAGAAGCGCCAGTGGAGAACTCTCTCTACTACCACGGGAGCAATATGTGGCTACGATGTGTTTCGAGACATGGTGAAAGACTTTGCCAAGGCATGGGTGATCTCATCTTGTCTTGATGGGAACAGTGGGGTGGTGTTCAGCTTCGACAATCTCAACTGGGTCCTTGGCTTCGTTGTGGCTCTACTTTACAAGGGCAACGTCAACAACACCCCGACAAGGGCAGTAAACATGTTGACTGGCCAGATTAACCAGTTACGGGTGGCGGATTGTGACGATCAAGACAAGGTAGCCTATGCACCGCCTGCTGGACAGGCGCGGCCCAAAGCTAAGCAGGTCATGGACTTCAAGGAGTTGGGGGATGGGCTTTCGCAATTTCAGTTGCCGGAGCAGGAGCGAGCTTGGGACGGGCTGTTGTCACACATTCTCGACACCTTCAACAGCTCCTCGATTGATCCCGAAACCGGGGTCTACTCCATAGGCAACGTTCGCCTGGTCGATGCTCTGAGGGATAGACTTGCTGTGCTTGCCAGAACCCCACCCGCTCGAGGCCACATGACCACGATGGCGACAATCGCTAGTGGAAGTTCTGCGACCTTGGCTGACATCGAGACGTACCTTCTCCTCGTGAAGTCAGACCTGCGTGTTGGCCAACCAGGGGGTCCCGTCGACATCTTGGTGGTCGGAGATCAGCAAACATATGCCTTGGTCCTTGACCTTGTCCGAAGCCATCCGAAAGAATGGACCTGGGTTCACGCATACCCTGGAGACTGGCACATTCTTCTGAACAGTTGTCAAAATCTAATCAGGATGATCTCTGAAGGCGGCGGGGAGCAAGCAGCAGCTGCGTGCGGGCTTACCAAGTTCACCACATCCCCGAAATTCAGGGACGGTCACATGGTGTTGCCTGCCTTGTGGCATGCTTGGAGTGATTCATTGTTCACTCTGTGGACAAACTGGCGGGACTCTCCGAGTGACGGCGCGGCTTCATTCAAACGATTTCTGGCTTTTCTACAAAGCGACCAAAACCCAAACCAGAACTTGCGATTCTGGGCTCAATGGTTTGAGGTTGCAACTGGCTACGTTGCTCAATATCTTGCCATCCGGTGCAGCATATGGGACCTTCGTGGAGCAGCCATTCACCACCTAGCTCCCCTGTTCTATGCATACCGCCGGTTCAAGTATGAGGCATTGATTGCCAAATGCATAACCGATGCGGTAACCCTTCCGAGCCATTACCTGGAGCCCATGAAAGAGGGCAAGATATGGACTGTCAGTGCCAGAGGCCGTCCAGGCTACAGTTGGGCGATTGATGAGGCACATGAGTCCATCGTCAACCGGCACCTAAAGGCACATGTGGACAGGGTGTCAGAGCAGTGGCTGGTCGAGTGCGCCGGGTTTGTCAACCACTCAGTTGGAAGCGTAGTCGGCTTACGCCGCACACTCGGATTTGCTGATGAGAAGACCTACAAGAAACCCACACCAGAGCCATTGGCTGTGAAGAAATTGGCTAAGGCCATTGCACCGATTCGGCATTACTCCCAGACCTCCATTCTTCGCCGTGCTACCTCGGATGCTCTTGGTGCTGACGAACGCCGGCCCCTTGAGGCGCGGCAGTCTGCAAGCCTGCTTAGCTTCTTATCAGTGGGCTCTAAAACCCTTCTTCAATTCATGAGGCAGGTGCACATGCGCCCTATCCCGTATGAGCTGAAGAGGCCATTGCCTGCAAAGGCCTCCACTTTCGCTGCCGGCCCCAAGCAGTCCCGGCAGCAACAAGCCGCGGAGAAGAGGAACGCAGACGCTTTTTCAGCTTTGAGTCTACAATTGAAACGCAGCACGGGTGCTTATGTGGCGAACTCAGCAATTCCACTTGCTTTTGCGACTCCCGATGGGAAGAAGAGGAAATCAAACAAGGCTACAGCATTTGAGTGGCTGTGCAAATTCCTCGGGCACAGAGAGGTACCTGTGTGTATCAAGTTGCAGCTCCCACAAACAATGCGGGTGTGGTGTTGCATTATTGATGGACTGAGGATTCTGCACGAGGGTCCATTGTCCAGCACCACCTACCTCGACTGGGCTACGTCCATCGCTGCCACCGTGCTATCGTGGTTCTACAAAGGAGCCACCTCTGTGGTCCTATGCATCGACAAGCCTGAGTATTTGTCCCGCATCAGGGACATTGCCCATGGGGAGAGGGCAGAGGATGCCAATGCCAACGGATGCCCAACATCACAGCCACAGCTCCCGGAAGCCTCCAGCTGCCCCCCGAGGGGGGCCGGCGCCATTGCAGCTTTGCTGGCCGATAGCCAGGTGAAACGCTGGATAGTGGCCCTTGTCACAAGCACGATTATCGACGTGGCAAGCACCCGACAACTACCCAGTGGGAGCATCCTAGTGGTTGACACTCCCTCCCTCTCATCACCGAAAGTGTTATCCCAACCAGCTGGCGATGTGCCTGGGCCGTCCCCCGAGCTCATCGCGACGCTTGAGGCGTGCCATGACAAAGGCGAGGCTGACCACAGCATGCTACTGTGGACCAAGCGCGTTCCAGAAAAGGATGTTGTCATCCGAGCGACCGACACTGACTTGGTCTTCTATGCGATAGCTTTGACAGACTGCGACAAGCTCGGCGGCAAGCATGTATGGATTGACAGGAGCAGTGGGAAGGGTGGGCCCAGTTTCATTGACATCCCTAGGATTCTACAACTGTTCCGATCAAAACCTGGACTACAAGACCGGCGTATGCTTGGAATGGAGCTCCTGCTAATGTACCTCAATGCTGGTGGAGACTACATCGGGAGCTGGTGGAGGATTGGATACAGTGCGTGGGGGAAGGCGATGTTTGGCGACAGCGACGCCTACAAATTTTGTGTCAACCCAATTGACCCGACAACCCAAGAAACCCATGCTCACAACACCTCCTCCGCGCCAATGTGCCTTAACCGCGGGGAGGATGGTGTTGAGATCGCCACAATTAATACGGATGCTGTTCTTCGCTTCCTATCCTACCCATTCTTCCCGCGAGTGAACAGACAGCTATGTCAGCTCACCAGAGAAGAAGTGTGGGCAGAGGCGGGATATCCGCACGAGCAACGTTCGGCAACATTTCGGCGCCACCTGGAGACAGTGCTGTATCCATGCAATAAGAATGAGATCCCCAACTCAGCAGACAGGCCAGCTAACCAGATTACTGCCTATTTGGAGATTCTGCGGAGGGCATCATTTGCCAGCGTCGGGGATGAGACTCTGGCCATCCCCGCCACGGCCGCACTACATCTGCATGTGAAACGGTTGCAGTACCTTATCGCCCTGGTTTCTGAGGCACCATCCGAGCAACAGTCCATGGTGCGGGATGCTTTCGAGCAACATGGTTGGAGCAAGGTCGGGAGCTCGCCGGGAGATACTGTCATCGTGTGGGACGACAGCACGGTCCCACCTGTACACAGCAATAGCAGCAGCGTGATAAGACAGGTCAATGCCTCTACCGGACACCGCGCAAGGAATGCTCGACCTTCTAGAGCTAGTAGGCCAGGGTGTGGATGCAAGCCAAATGGAGATGGTGTTTGTTGCAGCCGCACCTCATGTGGGTGCAGAAAGCTGGCACCAGGGCAAGCGACGGCTTCCGGTTGCAGTGATGAGTGCCATTGCCAGAAGAATGGCCTACCATGCGCCAACCCTTCCTCTGCTATGGAGGCTGCTGCGAACCTGTTGAACAGTAGCACGGATCCCGCCCAACCGCCTATCAGTGAATCAACAATACCGTCAGGAGAGGGCGACTACCACGGAGCCCCCCGAGACAACCCAGATGAAGCAGAAAGCTCATCTGACAGTGAAAATGACATGGCAGTTGACTTGGCAGATTCTACAGACGGAGAGTGCTCGGATGGTGATGGATTGTTGCAATGAAGGCCATCTAATATGTTGCATGTGTAGTGAAGTGATATGGATGCAAGGCCGGTTGTAATTGCGCCTGGATTGCTACAGCAGCTGGGGATATCCTGTGGAATGCATATAGTACAGCTGTGCAGACTACAGCTCTGTCCATCTTTTTGCAAGCTATGTCTGCAACATTGGGCGGAGGGATATAAAAAGGCTTCATGTAAATGAATCACAGCTGCCAAAATGCCACAGCACAGTAAAATATGGTTGATTTAGGGAATGCATATAGTACAGCTGTGCAGCCTTCAACAACGCTGTCCATCTTTTTGCAAGCTATGTCTGGAACATTGGGCGGAGGGATATAAAAAGGCTTCATGAAAATGAATTACAGCTGCCAAGATGCCACAACACTGTAAAATATGGTTGATTTAGGGCTAGCCGCCTGCTTAGCAAACTTCATAATCCTATCCCCCCCCAAGGCAAGGGCATACCTGGTGGAAAGGTACCCCTAAGGGCTTCCAGGAATGGGCTGGGAGTCCACCAACTCTATCTCATGTTGATACTGTGGCCGCTGGAACTCTTGGCGGTGATTAGGGTTAGGAAAACGGAGGGGGTGGGCGGCAACTGCGGTGTTCGCGGATCTGAGCGCATCGGCGAGTGCAGCGCCACAGAACTACCCCCGCGCAGCCACCCTCGGGCCAGGCCCGGCTTCCTGCAGGCTCACCGGGTGCCGCCAGGTGCCGCTGACGGGCTTTCCCGACCACAGCCGACCGCCGAGGGCCGACGGTTACCTGGCGGGGTTGGCGTCTTACCCTAGCTTGCCCTATGCAAACCACGTACCGTTTTTGTTTATTATAAGGGGTTATCTTCCTGACTGAGCAATATGTGGCAATTGTTTAGAAAGGCGTCCAATGTCCATGGTTGTATTTGACTCCATATAAATGATTGTATGGGCCATCACAACATGCGCCAATTGAGAACATGCCCACCCATACTACTCCAAACGTCCCCGTGCAAACGACCTTGTGCAATAATTCAGTCGATTCATGGTGTTGCACGATTTCCATGCGCAGACCTACATGTAGCCCATGTCATAGGTTCAGTAGCTATGGCTCATGACACACCCCTCCACACAAGTCAAGGTTTTGTAGATTGATTCCTACAGTGTGTCTGTGGGAATCATGGCTCATGGCTGGCATGGCAACGTGTATTGGGGTTGTACAAAGGCTTGAGACGTGTGGTTTGTGACCCTATAGGACCTCCCTTAGGGCTGCCTAAAGGGTTTGTAGGGTTGCTCTGCAATGCCAAGACATTGGAGCCCAGATGAAAATTTTTCGGTCGTAGCGTCGAGCTCCAAGTGCCGACTTGTGCTCAAATGGCCGTTATAGAAGATCAAACTCGGTGGTCGTTGTTATGATGCCATGTTGAGTCTGCCGACGCAAGCGCTACGTATTTGGAGAAGAATTAAGCGGGATTGGCTCTCTATCCATATGGAGGGGGTTGTGAAGCTTGGAAATTTGTATTAAAATTCTGCTGCAATCGCCACGAGCACCCGCATGACCGCGTATACCGTGAGCCGTTGCGCTTGTGGGCAGTGCATGAGTATGCAATGATGAGGCATTGCGCAATAGGGGCCATAGCTACGTGATGGAGAGGTGGTGCTGGTTTGAATTTGGCTTGTACGGTCGAAAATTGGGGCCACGCAACCAAATGTATGCAGCGTTTCATCGATTTTGAGGGTCTTCCCGTACTCCGATTGAGCTAAAAACTAGCTGGGGTGAATCCTTATGCCCATGCGCATCTTTTTTATGGAAATCGCCCACTTTTCTAAAGCTCGATTTTTGTGGGACCAGGAAAATTTTCAATTTAAAGACCTCATCGGATGAATTTCGCCCTAGGCGGCCCCTTTGCCGCCATGGATACCGAGGAGTGAGAAATTCCGGTCATATGCACTTCCAATGGGCCCAATCCGAGGCCAAATGGGCAAGATATGGTCGTTTGAAGGCATCGAGTTGCGTAGAATGAGAGCCCATATTTGTGCCCAAGTTGTGCTCCATGCATTGAGCCACTCCTCCTAACCACTGGGCCACTAATCATCCACCCATGCCACGGAGGAAACATGACCTCATATCCTCAGCGAACCATGGCCTCCATGTGTGGAGATCATTCGTTTTAGCTCTAACCTTCCTAGGCAACAGTTGATGGATGTAAATCAGCAGCAAGAATTTCTGCGATTTCAAGGGGTTCAAGACCCCCTAAGCCCAATGCACGCATATTGAAACGGCTAATGCACGCCATCTTGCAGTGAGTAGTTGTATTTCCTACGTCTCCACAAAGGTTAGCGAGGTTTCGCTCGAATTTCGCCAAGTTATTATGGGGAGAAAACGCCAACACAGTCTAAAAGGGGCCTGGGACTTTTGTGGAGGGGTGTAGCCCTCGAGCTCTTCTCATCTTGACGGTTTCGTAACTTAGGTTTCGTAACTTCGCTAGCAAATGTGCGTGACAGGGTGACAACCCTAGGTAGCTATACAATTTCCAGGCCTGTAGTCCCCCATCCTCCAAATGTCCCCTCATTGCTCCCCCATTTGCTTCCCTTTGCAGATGTGGGGCCCGCTGGGCGCTGCCTCTGCAAATCCTTTCTGATTTTACACATCGCTTGAGTGCCCCACGTTGTCAGGATATTGTCAGGTCATGCCCATGACCTGACTGGGGCTCGAGACGTTCGCCTAATGCCTCCCTCACCCCCAAACCGCGTTCCGGCACCCTGTCATTGGTCCTTGGATATCTTGAAAGCAGTACACCACGCGCCTGCCCTCCCTTCATGCGGCAAGCGTGTACCTCAATGCCTGTTCTCGCCCAAGACCTTTCATAACTGCTTCTCCTCGTATTCACAGCGGTGAAGTGCTGTACTGCTTGACAGTCCCACCCTGCCCGCCCTCCCCTTCGGCCTCCTCCATGTCTTTTTATGATTCAGGGACCCACAGCCTCTTTGGCCCACTGTCAGAATCGTGCACCTTGCTAGGGCAATGAGTCCGAATTGATACCTCCTCCAGCTGTGTTCGCTCTTGTTTAAGCCTTGCCAAAGTGCAGGTTATTAATGCCACCCTCACATTAGAACAAGCAGTAATGTGACCCCAGCGCTGACACCATCATGCACGATTGTAGTTGCTTTCTCGCGGATCAAAGGCTGCTGCATCGCTTACTAAATCGTTCCAGAGGCAGCGTTGCGTAGAAGTCATGGGTCGCCGGCTGAATATTGGCTATCATGGGCAGTTATTCCTGGTGTGATATAGCTGGTATGCTTTCAGATACCTCGGCTACTGACAGACTGCTGAGCCCGAAGATAGGTGTTCCTAAAGTGATCAAGGTGCGGAAGCTTCACCAGGCCTACTAAGACTATTCTAATCCAGTCGGATCTGACGAGCTGGCATCTAAAGGACTTAACGAATCGTATACCCCGAAGTTGGCTTCTCTACTCATTGGCCTGAGAGCTGCGCCATGCGCATCTGGAGAAGGTGTGCGTGTTGTATGATTCTGAGACAACAGAGGTGTGTCTTGACGCTCCGTGGTCCTGCATCAGACATGGTGCGTCAGGCCATACAATAGTGACGTGAATTAAGTCTGATGCTGTTCGGCAACAAATGACTAATTCATGGCCGTCCGCAGCGGGACCACATCAGGATAGAGGCCCAGAGTGGAATGCTAGCCTAAATATGCGCGAGGTACAAACACTCACTCCACGCCATGGTGATCAATGTAGAGACTGGTCACAACCTTTTCTCAAGCAAATTGTCAATCCGAAACGAAATTGTTACCTGTTCGACCATGCGAAATTCTTGAGAACCGGAAGACTGCTTGCGACATTTCTTGTGCCACGTACACCAATGTTAACAGCGGCGACTGTTGTGTCCCGGATCGCCTCTCCCCCAAGGACCACCATGTCTCCTCCAAAATCCGTTGTGTCTTTGAAAACATCCCAAACGTTGAACATATCCCACATGTTCCTCATCACACCACGTTGGCTTGCAGGTGTTAATGGCTCAGGTGGGTAGTATTCCTTCGCCGGGAATGCGTTGGCATGAGCAAGTGCTGCGAGGAACATTTCACAGCAGATAAGAACATTGTTCAGAGCGCCGGCAAGCTCTGCCTTGCTTGGTTGCTCTCCTTCTGCACGGTGAGGCGCCAGATCTGATGGCTTCAAAACCTCAAATTGCACCAGTATCAGAAGTACAATCTGCAAGGCAGACAGCGAATTATGATCAGTAGCAGCAAATTCATCATTTGCAACCAATTCAATTAATTCAAGTACTTGCACAGCCTAGTGCCTCTCGTACCGACTGCCAGAAAGAAAAGAACACCACAGCTTTGACGCAAACAAACTTGAGTAGAGGGCGGGTCTGCTCCAGCTCATCATGCATCGTCACATATAGCCAAACAAGACAATACATCGCCCAGCACTATACATCAAGTGCCGGACAGTCACACATGCTCAGTCCCCGTGATCTGACAATGAGCCATTGCAAACTACATGCAGTGACGCGCCGGGGGGGGGGGGGGGGGGGGGGGGTTGAAACAAAATGTGTTCAGCATATGTGATTACCTGCGCCGAGCTGTTAGACAAGGCTAGCCATATGTAAAACCGGTCAGGGCGCCACGGTTGATGGTTTGAAAAATACATGCCCTTGCTGCTGAAGTAGAACGCCAGGCATGCTGAAACTGGGCGCCATATTACGTATGCCATCACCCCATTCTTGCACTTCCGGAAAAAAGGCTGCAGAGGGAAAGCGGGTAGTGTTAAGTTTAGCGGCTGGCTAATGCTCCAAGGGAGCACCACACTGGATCTCAAAGGATGGAAAACTGCAGTTCACGCATTTGAAAGGTGAAGTTGCAACACGTTGGTGCAAAACAGAAGCTGTACCCACGTGTTCTTTCGCGCCAGCTGGCCGAACAACTGGCTTGAAGATCTTGTTCAGAGGAAATATATGTGGAACTTCCCCGCGAGTCTCCTCCAGATATTTTGGTAAGCTCCCAAAGGAGGAGCTGTTCGCCGACCCGAAGGCCTCTTCCAGAAAAGTTATCAGAAACATGTAAAAATTGTAGATGACAAAAGCCTGACACAGGCAACGGATCCATGTCAGGCATATCTCGCGGGAATTCCAGAAACAACTACCCACACAAATACTCAATAGTAGCATCGATAGCTAGGAGATGATCAATCATGCCAAAGAGTAGGATGACCGTCCTGTACCACCACTTAATGACTGAGGAAGCATATGAAGACGTTTCCCAGATCCCACCTCATAAAATTCACGGACTGTGTCCAGATACATTTCGGCATCCCTGAACCGCAAGGCAAACCAGCTGCATAGCCCATACATTGGCACCTGCATCAGCCACCAGCTGGGTGATCAGGGTGCATGTGGTGACCACTGATGCAGAACCAGCATGTCAGATGGTACCGGCAAGGTCCAATGTCAACCATCCACTGAACACAGAATGAATATGGTGGGGGGGTATACCATCCATAGTATACGTATGATCCGCCTTTGGTAAACTGGCTTGGTGTAGTTTTCGTAATGCATTGCAACCTATGGTAGGGGTACAGCAAGGCCGCGCGCGGGGGGGGGGGGGGGGGGGATTTCATTGAGCTGTCTCTTTGGTACACGTCAAATTCAAATGCGCAACTGCTAGTTTTCCAGTGCTGCCACAGGGTGCATGGTCATCAACTTCGCACCAAAAGCTGTGTCTGTCCGTAACTTACTGTCCATCAGGTGTACTGGCATAGCAAAATACCGCAGAGCTGAATAGACTGCAGCAAAGCTGGAAAATCGCTGAAACGCGTGAACCAGCTCTGCTGTGACACGAACAGGGCATGCCATTTATGGCATGGCAAGCTCAGGTCTGGAACGCATACCTGATATACTGTCATAGGTGTGGCCAACAAGACGAATAGGCCACTAATAATCCAGGCTGCGCATGATGCAGTTCAAACAACTTAGTGATGGTGGATGCAGCATGGGATATGCTGGATGGAATTGACTGCCCATGTCACAGGAATCTGTCTGTAGGAAACGTTTGAAGGATCGCTGTGTACGGGCAGCGAAACTGACAGGTTTGGTGATACAGGATATGGAAGCTCTCTGAAACTACTGTTACCTAGTAGCTCATACTTCCATCCATTCCGCATCCAAACCCAAAACATGAATGGAACTGTGACAAGAATTGCTGTCGTCATGAGCCACCATAACTGCAAAGGGTGGCAAAGCACGTGTCCAGTTTCCAAATCTTAGGATGCAGCCCATACATGCAACCAGAACGTGCGCCGTCTAACATGTGCCAGAACTGCCCTGGACAGGCAAAGAAAACATTATGTCACAGTGGTGAGTGTCAGGCCAGATCAAGTGGACTCACGCAACGTAGGGCCCTTCTGCCACTTGAGGTTGAGATGCTGAAGCACTTCATCCCGCTTTCTCAAAAAAACGTCTGTCGGCAGAAAAGAGTAGCGGAATGGTTATGGCGCGGCCACGTCGAAGAGGTTAGGGCTATGAGGTGTCGTATCGCCCATCTGGAGAGCTGCCCCTTCGCTGGTTACAAACAAACCAGCCCCGGCACGCTGACAAAACAAACCCTGCAGAGAACTTGAAAGACCGCGACGGACTTCAGGCGAGCATGTCGGAAAAATGCTGGATAGGACCAGCTACAGCCAAAGCACAGGTCAAGATGCTATAGCCAATCTGTATATATCGCGCGTAGCGACAATTGCACAGGTATCGGCGCAGGGAGAGTTGTGTCCGTGCTCCGTGCCACTGTTGTTGGGGAGATATCGCTACGGGTAACATATTCCGCCACGCAGGTTTACGGTCCGTTTTCAAGCCATATCTGACGTATCGTCCGGACTAGGGTCTGTTTTTACCCTAACCTTTAAGTCCGATTTACGGGACCGATACGTCATTGTATCCAGCGGTGCCTCGCGACTTTTTTCGAAATACTCGTCGTCATGCCGAGGCGGTACTACCGCCCTGGGGTTTCGCGCCCCGATACATGGGTTTCGTACCAGATTTCGACAGTGACACATCATCGTCCCAGTCAGCGTCCTTTCGCCGATTTCCCCCAAAAACCTGGCGGCAAAAAATCGGCTGTTTTTCAGCGGGGGAACGGACCGTTTTCCGTCATCGCTGGAGTACGGCTACGAGACACCCGAACGAGGTCGTGAACACGCTGCAGAATACAGCGAACGAAACGATGTTCAAGGCCACGCGCTGACACGCAGACAACAAGCCGCGCAGGTACATCTACGCCCGATCACAGACTTCGCGAACGTGCTTTCTGGCCTGGGACTCCCAGCGTCGAGTGGAGTCAGGGCTGCGAGCGACCGGAGCACAAAACTAGTGACGGCTATGCTCTCTGTGTGGTTTTTTGCGAACGATCATCCACACGGGACGGCCCCGTGAATGACAGGCTCTGTGCATGTGCATCGGGCTGGACAAATAACCCAAATGTACGAGTACGGCTACCAGATGTCCACCGTGGATCTGGTGGTGGAGGAACACTTGTACGAACAAACGCGGAATCGGATTACTCCGCGAATTTTTTCAATGGCGCAATTTCAGCCGTTCGAGTACGGCTACTAGCTGCGCACCAGGGCTGACCAAAATGTCTGTGTCAGCGTTCGTATCGACCGAGGCGCTGGTGGCGGCCGAGCCGTGCTGTTCGGCGGCTTTTAGGAGGAAACCGCCATTTTTCAGCGGCACATTTTCAGCTCATTACGGATAGGTGAGAACCTGGTCAACTCACAGCCTGAATATACGAGTACTGCTACCAGATGTTCACCGTGGTGGAGGAACACTTGTACGAACAAAGGCGGGACAAAATTAATCAGCGAAAAAAAATCCGCGCAATTTCGGTTCACCGCTCGAGTACGGCTACGAGCTGTTCACCAGGGCTGACCCAGATGTCCGAGTACAGCTGTACGACTACGAGATGAACACCGGCGCTGAACCGAGGTCACGATCCCATGGCCTTTGTTTGGGTGATAGAACGAAACGATACTCAAAGCCACGCGCTGTGACATGCAGACAACAAGCCGCGCAGGTATGGCATCGACGACCCTGAAGGACGCCCGATCACAGACTGGGTGAACGTGCTTTCTGGCCTAGGACTCAAACGGTAGAAGATGGAGTCAGGGCTGACAGCGCCCTGAGCCCAGAACTAGTCACGGCTATACTCTGTGTTTGGTCATCCTGTAAATGACAGGCCCTGTCAATTGTGCGTGTGCGGCGGGCTGCAAGTCTGCCGATATGAGATAGCCGACGTTTAGGCGTTTCATTTTTCAATCGGGGTATGACTGCATGCGCAATCGTACCATTGCGTCTCTATCCCAGGCGGGAACAACGTGTACACTCCGAAAGTCTGAGCAGATTGCTCGCGGTCCATGCCATGAAGGTGCAGCGTGGAAAGCAACTTGTGCGCTTCGGACTCCGTGTATTCCAGTTTGTATGCCGTCTTCGATACGCTCAACCACTCGAACAGATCGTACTGCCCTTCCCATGACTGCAACAGGTACACGGTATCTGGTTTGGGCGGATACAACAAACTGGAAGTGTGAATGGTGCCCGCTCGGACGGTCAGCAGCTGGGTCCTTCCTACGACTCGCTCCCCGCACTCTACGCCCCCTAGCCACAGCCTCAGCAGGCTTCCTGTGAAAGAGCACCTGGTAGTCGGGAGGCAGTCGTGCGTGTCTGCAAGGGCATTCAAACAAGGGCAGTCAAGATTCCCGCTGGTCGCGCGGTCGCAAGGAAATACGGGCGGGCGCGCTCACGATCTGGGCGTAGAATGAGACTTTCCTCCCTGGTGGGGAACACCCGCGACAGGTAGGCGTGCTTCGCCAGAGCCGTCAGGGTCGAGTTCTCCCTGACAACGTGCCGAAGGGTGCGTCTGTCTCGTTCTGCTGTTAGCTCTGCCATGTCACAGAAAAAATGGCGAGTGGGAGTAGCCGATCGTTGTACCTCCATTCCCCAATTGAAAAGAGAAAAGTACGTAGGCGGTGCACACGCCAGGCTGCCCTGGCTACACGGTACGTCGAGAAAGCAAACTGGGCGAACGTGCTTTTTGGCCTGGGACTCTAGCGTCAAGAAGATGGAGTCCGAGCTGCGAGCGACCTGAGCCCAGAAGTAGTCGCGGCCATACTCTCTGTTTGGTTTTTTGTGAACGATCATCCACACGGGGTGACCCTTGTTTGTTTGTACACGTGTTCCTCCACCGCCAGATCCACGGTGAACATCCGGTAGCCGTACTCGTACATTTCGGCTTTGAATGACCAAATCTCACGTATCCGTAATCGCGCAATGGGCTGAAAAATGTTCCGCTGAGGGGTTTTCCTCCAAAAAAGCCGCCGAAGGTTTTTGTTTCGAGACGCGAGGCCGACAAAAAAAGCGAGGACACCACATCGCCACACCGCTTGATGGATAGACCCCATACACCGTGTACATGACTGTTCACGCTGCAGCCACAGATCTCGCGGAGCTTGCGCGTCTCTCGGTGCTCGCAGTTTTTCTATCTCGCCGCCAACATGCCGACACAGGACGAGCACGACGAGGCTGCGAACATCCAGCTTGAGGCTACGAACACCCGCGAAGACAACGCCGAAGAAGCTCGGAATGCTGCCAACACCCGAGCAGACAACGCTGAAGAAGCTCGGAATGCTGCCAACCTGTCCAAGCTGGAGGGTTTATGACCCTCCAGAGTACGAGGAGGTAGACGAAGAGGTTTCTGCCTCCACTAAACAGTAGTAGTTTTAGCGTATTTTGTATTTTTACAGCCAAAACATTTTTTTCCGGAACCGTCCACCTCCCGATCAAATAACCGAACCTCAGGCGGCTTTCAACGGAAAACCGGACCGTTTTCCGTCATCGCAGGAGTACGGCTACGAGACACCTGAACGAGGTCACGAACACGCTTGACTCTTGTGGGGGCCGATGAAGGGCCATCGAAGCGTCACAGCGGCCTCCATGGATTTCCCGGGGCCGGGAAATTGCGTCCGGGCACCGTTGCACGGTCCGGTCGCTCGGCGGCTGCTCCTGTGAGGCCGATGAAGGGCCTTCATGAAGCGTCACAGCGGCCTCCCTGGATTTCCCGGGGGCGGGAAATCGATTCCGGAGAGCAGGGCGCGGTCCGGTGGATCGGCGGCTGCTCCTGTGAGGCCGATAAAGGGCCTTCATGAAGCGTCACGGCTTATCCGTACTTTCCCTGGGGGCGGGACAATGGAGTGCGTCCGGAAAATGGTGCGCGGTCCGGTCGCTCGGCGGCTGCTCCTGTGAGGCCGATGAAGGGCCTTCATGAAGCGTCACAGCGGCCCCCGTGGTTTTCCCGGGGGCGGGAAATTGCGTCCGGAAAACGGGGCGCGGTCCGGTGGATCGGCGGCTGTTCTCATGAGGCCGATGAAGGGCCTTCATGAAGCGTCACGGCTTATCCGTACTTTCCCTGGGGGCGGGACAATGGAGTGCGTCCGGAAAATGGTGAGCGGTCCGGTCGCTCGGCGGCTGCTCCTGTGAGGCCGATGAAGGGCCTTCATGAAGCGTCACAGCGGCCTTCATGGATTTCCCGGGGGCGGGAAATTGCGTCCGGACAGTGGTGCGCGGTCCGGTGGATCGGCGGCTATTATCGTGAGGCCGATTAAGGACCAGCATGAAGTGTCACAACGGTTCCCATGTGCACCCGAGGCCTGGGAACTGTTGATGGCGTCCGGACACCGTCGCGCGGTCCGGTGGCTCGGCAGCGGCTGCTGTGAGGCCGATGAAGGGCATTCATGAAGCGTCACAGCGAATCCCGTGCTTTCCCGGGCTGGGTAAACCGGTGGATTGCGTCCGGAAGCCTTTTGCGCGGTCCGGTCGCTCTACAACGGCTCGTGTGGGGGCCGCTGAAGGGCCTTCATGAAGCGTCACGGCGGATCCCGTGCTTTCCCGGGCCCGGGAAAAACGCTTGGACACCGTGGCGCAGTCCGGTCGCTCGGTAGCGGGTCGTGTGGGGGCCGATGAAGGGCCTTCATGAAGCGTCACAGCGGTTCCCATGTGCACCCGAGGCCTGGGAACTGTTGATGGCGTCCGGACACCGTCGCGCGGTCCGGTCGCTCTGTAGCGGCTCGTGTCGGGGCCGATGAAGGGCATTCATGAAGCGTCACAGCGGCCCCCGTGCTTTCCCGGGCTGGGGAAAACGGTGGATTGCGTCCAGACACTGTTGCGCGGTCCGGTCGCTCGGCAGGGGCTTGTGTGGGGGCCGATAAAAGGCATTCATGAAGCGTCACAGCGGTTCCCATGTGCACCCGAGGCCTGGGAACTGTTGATGGCGTCCGGACACCGCCGCGCGGTCCGGTCGCTCGGCAGCGGCTCGTTCGAGGCCGATGAAGGGCCTTCATGAAGCGTCACAGCGGCCTCCATGGATTTCCCGGGCCCGGGAAAACGGTTGCGTTGAAACGACGTTTTGTGGTCCGGTGGCTGCTGTGGTGCCTGATGAAGGGCCTTCATGAAGCGTCACGGCGGCCCCCGTGGTTTCCCGGGCCCGGGAAACCGGTAGGGTCCTGTTGGGTTTTGGGTCGGGCACGGCATTTTTGTGCACCTGTAGCTTCTACTCCGTCCTGGTAGGCTACTGGCCCAGCCAGGTACCTGCCTGGACCTGGACTAGTGTCGGTGGGTACCTAGTGCCAGGTTTGGACATTGGTACTTCTGGTACCCACTGCCATTTCCCCTACAAAGTACATGCTAGTTTCATCCAAACCGAGGAAGCAATTTCCTTTCGGGAAATTGCATCATATCACAATACGCATCATTACAGTTATTCCCGTCTCCCGAGTATCTGCTTTTTAAAAATTGACCGTTCTTTCGTACCTTTCGAGCGAGTACCTCTGATCGTTGCGTGCTGCGCTTTCAGCAGCACCTCCTGACGCACAAAAGCTGACGCTCCGATGTTTTGGAGTAGACTACCTCCACCAGGGGATTCCTGACGGCCCCATACGTACGTCTGGGAGCACGAGCCTGGGTAGTGACGCGGACGCCTCACTGCAGACACCTTTACCATGTCTGTTCCTCGCCTGCCAGCGAGCATCGTTTCCGACATCCTGAGGCACGCCAGGGCTCTCGCGGAAGACGACCCCGTTATGAGTGCAGCAGGGCAAGGCAACATCGCAGTCCTGAAACACCTGTTAGACAGCGGATACGTAATTTGTTCAGCCCAGCGTGGAGCTGCCAGAGGTGGGCACATCGATGTCCTCAAGTGGCTGCAAGCCATGGACTGCCACTTC
>NW_027453076.1:0-17112 GCF_964194025.1 Convolutriloba macropyga
TTCCAAATGATAAGCTGAAATCACCACTGTCGCTCAGAAATTCAATGATGGCTTCATCAGTTTATCGTTTTTTTTCAGACAAAATTGATGCTTAGACAAAAAACTTAGGATGGAAAACTGGGGTACAAAGAATTTGTTTTGGCATCTATTTGTTATGAAACTTTTAGAGCAATTAAAGAAAAACCCTAAGAAAGCATGCTATCTCACACGATGAAACTTCCCAGGTTTAGGTCCAGACCCAAATTGAGCTATGATCAGACTTTGCAGACTGAAATGACCTCTGATCAGACTTTACAGACCGAAGTTACCTCTGATCAGACCTTCCAGACCAGAATGGTCTCTGATCAGACTTTCCAGACCAAAATGTGCTCTGATCAGACCGAACCCAGACCACTGTCCAGACTATAGTGCGCTTATGATCAGACCCAAATGCAGACCATTGTCCTCCAGACTATAAACAGACTATGATCGGACCATCTTCAGACCATGGTCCAGACTATAAAGACTGTGATCAGACCTTCCAGACCGAATTGACCTCTGATCAGCCCGAACCCAGACCATGGTCCAGACTATAAAGACTGTGATCAGACCTTCCAGACCGAATTGACCTCTGATCAGACCGAACCCTGACCATGGTCCAGACTATAAAGACTGTGATCAGACCTTCCAGACCGAATTGACCTCTGATCAGCCCGAACCCAGACCATGGTCCAGACTATAAAGACTGTGATCAGACCTTCCAGACCGAATTGACCTCTTATCAGACCGAACCCAGACCATGGTCCAGACTATAAAGACTGTGATCAGACCTTCCAGACCGAATTGACCTCTGATCAGACCGAACCCTGACCATGGTCCAGACTATAAAGACTATGATCAGACCGTCCAGACCGAATTGACCTCTGATCAGACCGAAATCAGACCATGGTCCAGACTATTGTGCGCTCGAACCGCTTTCCAGACCCTGTAATTTCGGTCTGGGAACACAGGGGTGTGCGCTCGATTGGGTCTGATCATAGCTCAATTTGGGTCTGGACCAAAACCTGGGTTCCAGTACCACTGGATTGATCCTAAATCTTACAATGGTCAGTAAATGTACTGGATCCTTTCAATGTTATTACTATCTATTGAGAAATGTTACCAAATTTTTACCCGGTTTTTTGCTCAATTCCTTACTCGCTTGATCAGTCTGCTTATCATCTTCATCACTCTCTTCATCACTCTGTTCATCACTCTCTTCATCACTCTCTTCATCACTCTGTTCATCACTCTCTTCATCACTCTCTTCATCACTCTGTGCATTATCTTGTTCATTATTCGGTTTCTGTTCATCACCCTCTTCATCACTCTGTTCATAATCTTGTTCATTATTCGGTTTCTGTTCATCACCCTCTTCATCACTCTCTTCATCACTCTGTTCATCACTCTGTTGATTATCTTGTTCATTATTGGCTTCCTGTTCATCGCCTTCTTCATCACTCTGTTCATTATGTTGTTCATCACTGGGTTCCGGTTCATCGCTGTCTTCATCCTGCTGCTCATCATTCTGATTGTCATCATCTTCATCGTTCAATACTTTGCTTGGTTCACTACTCGGCTTATTTTTCGGTTTCTTCTTCGGCTTTTCTTTGTTATTGTTTGGTTCGTTGTCTTCGTAATCATTATGACCACAGCCGTTATTGTCGTCATTATCCGAATTTTTTTTGAGGCCTCCTTCTGTCAATAGCTTTGAGTTGGTAACAATTTGAGAGATATAAATTAAAATTTCATTTATCTTGGCTAACGCTTATATCAAAAAGAAACCTTAAATTCAATTTTGAAACACTTCATTTCAATTTTTTATGCGCAGTTTATCTTCATTATGATCGGAATACGGTCAGTAAGTTCACCCTGGTTAACTCTATCCTGTGTAGCCTGAAAAATTGCACATGCGCAAAATGAAGTCTGATCAGCACGATGTCATATTTTGTGGCTCATAACAGCTAATTACTAAGGTAGTAAACACGCTCTTTTACTTCAGCTAAATTGTCGGTAACTACCACAAAGCCCACTTAACTCTTTAGTTACCACTTGCTACGCAAATTTAATGCTACAAGTAGAGACGCGGAAGTTCGAATCGCAGATACAGCAAATCTTGTAGTTGGGAGTTAAGCTGAACCCCAGTGATTGTGGAATTTTTATCGTATAAGATCTGATAAGATGCTGACTAAGAATTTTTATCGTGTAAGATCTTCTCAGATCTTACACGATAAAAATTTCTCTTATCAGATCTTACACGACAAAAATTCTGGTAAGAGGAATTTTTATCGTGTAAGATCTGATAAGACATCTTATAAGATAAACATTCCTCTTATCAGAATTTTTATCGTGTAAGATCTGATAAGACGGAATTTTTATCGTGTAAGATCTGATATGACATGTTTTAATTATTTCAATATAACCGTATAACGTAGTCAAGGTCATATGAAAGTAAAAAAACAATCGGCCAGCTAACCAATTATGAAACAAAAAAATGCTTGTTGATTCTGTTTTGGCGGCAGTTTTATTGTAAGTCTTAACTGTTTACTATGGCTAAACTTAGCAGTCCAAAATAGTTTTGGTCTTTGAAAAAAATTTTCAGCCTTGTTTGATAATCACCGCTTCGGAGAAAGCCCCTGTCACTCAAATAATCTTTTTCACAATATCTTATACGTCTTAAAAGACAGTATAAGATATTTTTCTCTTTGTTGCTCTGACACTTAAGTGTTGCATGCTGTAGTTATTCGGCTACTGCTTGAGAGCAACTCTGAATTGTCTTCAAAATGAAGAAAATACCATACTTCAGGAATTTATATAATAGGAATTTTTATCGTGTAAGATCTTATAAGAGGAATTTTTATCGTGTAAGATCTTATAAGAAGAATTTTTATCGTGTAAGATCTTATAAGGAGAATTTTTATCGTGTAAGATCTTATAAGAAGAATTTGTATCGTGTAAGATCTTATAAGAAGAATTTTTATCGTGTAAGATCTTATAAGAGGAGTTTTTATCGTGTAAGATCTCATAAGAGGAATTTTTATCGTATAAGATCTGATAAACGTCTTATAAGATCCTATAAGAAGATGCATCCCCTTACAGGCTATTAGCAAGATGGTTTTGTCAGAATTTTGTCAGATCTTACACGATAAAAATTCCACAATCACTGGGGAACCTAAACGGATGAGATGCAGCCACACATTTGAACTTTCGCTCGTTCATAATAAGACTTACCCAGACTAAGACCAGCAACCTCGCCCATGTAAAAGCAAACTCAGCATTTTTTGGTTTGCAGACCACTGAAGCAGATCTCAACCGTGGTTAACGTAATCAATTGCAAAAACTTGACAAGGATGAGTTTCAGCTTATTTTAAAATTTTAGTTACTGACGTCAAAATTTTTTCAGCAATATGTATGCATGTGAACAAACTTTCACATCGTTTATTTAAAAAATAAAACTATAAAAATTTTACTCATGCATTTTGATTTAATGTCGGCATCAATTTTTTTTATCTTTCTGCTTATTAATGACCTCTGATTTGCATCTCTGAATTTTTCCAGAATTCAGTCATCAAAAAGAAAACAAAATGTCTTTAGACTGATTCAGCGCTGTTTTGTTATGTCAACAACCCGGGATGCACGTATTTCGAATTGCTGTCTTCCTAATTTTTATTCATTTCAGAGCAAAAATGCACCATATCGTGTCAAACGTAACTATCACACCAGGTTATTGGACGAGAGAAAGCTAGCTTCGATTTTTGGTGCCTGATTGCAATATCACGTTCAACCATTCTGAAAATTGATTAAAAACTAAAAACTGGTGAAACATCTTATCGCATAAAGTTTCTTCTCACGGAAATTTTGAGCGTGTAATATCTGATGAGACATCTTGTAATAAAGATTTTTCCTCTTGCTAGCATTTCAAACGTCAAGCTTTATTGAAGCGTATAGCAAATTGTAAAACTGACCGTAAAAATGATGAGTTGATTATTTTCGCGGTCGCTTTTACAAAAATGTCTGAGTCACTGGATTTCAGTTTCACATTTTTGATAAAAAACAGCAAATTTTCCAAAGTCACTTGATTTATTTAAAATCTTGCCCTGGTCTACTCTATAAATGAATTCGAATATCTCAATTTTATTAATAAGTTTGAGGTCCACAGGGGAAGTGATTTTATTTATATCATCTCAGACAAAAGTTTTCTTTGATTAGAGACACCGTTTCAGACCGGTATGAAATCTGATCAGACAAGTTCCAGTATAATGCTCAGACTTTCATGCGACGCTGGTCTAAAATATTTCCAGACCACTTTCCCAACTATCGTAGTTCAAAACTACCGTTGTCTTTGGTGCGCTTTAAATTGTCTCTGATCAGACCAATGCTTATTTTTTACAAGAGCCAAGATGTTCAATTTCTTCGGAATTTATTCCTTTGGAAAGAATGTGATGCCTCATCCTTATGCCTCTAAGTTGGATTGATAAACTATCTATTTCGACAGGTTAAAAATTACACTTAATGTTGAACAGTTTCTGTTACTTTTCATAGCAAAAGCAGACTGTTCAAACCAAAACAGCGCTTTAAAACTATCTTTGAACAAATCAATCTCAATTTTTGGGCTGAAAGTAGCCACTGATCACACGAAATTCATGCCCTCAAAACCACCAATAATCAGATGTTCGTCAGTTCGAAACCATCTCTGCCAAAGTAGAGGTGTGCGTTAATGATCAGACCAATTTAGACCAAAATCAGCCATGATCAGACCCATAATTGCGGACGATAATCAGAAATAATCAGACTTGAGCTCGTTTTTCATACGCGCTCGTTTTTAGTTCGTTGTTGTTGTCGACTTGAAAAAACCGAAAGGAACAATAATCACCCATGTTCAGACTTTAGCTTGTTTTTCATACGTGCTCGTTCAAAGCTCGTTCTAGATTTGAAAAGACTCCCTAATATCAGAACCATGCTACCAGGAAAAAAGACATAAAAAGAACATAAACTTTCTCACCATTTCTTTCAATTCCTTATTGAGAAATACAGTTTTTGGACTACAATGGGTCAGCTAAAAGGTGTTTGAAATGTAAATTTCTAAAGAATTTACTTGATGCAAATTTTACGGTAAACGATTTTTTTAAATTATTAAGAGCTTATTGAATTTGTAAATTGTGTTATTTGTTTGCCTAAATTCAAATGAATTCGATTTATCATAAAAACACACAAAAAATACCCTGGCAATGATGGCGAAGTGAAAATTTTCCCACCTTGCGGTAAGCGTTTTAGGTGTCCAGTAAACTGCCGTTCGATTTTCGTTTTGTTCAGAAACACGTGAGCTATCCCACGAACGCAGTTTTTTTCGTTTTGTTGTGAACTGTGGCTTTTAAATTAGCCGAAAATTTGGCGTACTCTTCAGAGTTTTTCCATACCTCTTCACCAAACTCAACATTTGTGGGTGTATTTTGTTCATACTAAACTCTTCTTTTTGAGGTTATACAGTTGTTTTGTGAGTTGACCGGAAAACAACATTTTTGTATGCGAATATGAAAAAAAAGCTCTTTTTTACAGCAACATTGGTCTTTATTTGCACTGAGTGTTATTATTTGGTTGTGGAAACTGTGTCCTATCATAACAAATATAGTCGGAAAAGCTAACAGATATAATTTTAAAGACTTTGACTATTAGAAATTTCTTTTTAGTTGATTTATTTTTATTGAATCTCATTTGTGTTGGCTTTTATCATCACAAGGTACAGAACACTCTAATTGAATGGCGAAAAAGAAGACCTTTAAAACCCACAATAAATGCTTGCAGCGCTGCAACAATTAGAACTGAGCCCATATTCAACTTTTACTGACTCTATTGGGATTTTCTTAGCTGCCTGCTCAGAAACTGCTTTGACCATTGAGCAAGAATTTGTTCTTTTAACTAGCATTTCTAGCGAAATCATCATTTTTTTTGCAGAAACAAAAATGATCAACTGTATTTTTTTTCCAGAGTCATTGGATTTTTTTAGAATCTTACCCTGATCTATTCTATAAATCAAAACGAGTATCTCATTTTATTTGCAAGACATTTGTGCTTCCAAAACCACCTCTGATCAGGTGTTCGTCAGTTCAAAACTATCTTTGGTCAGATTTTTGTCCGTTCGAAATGACTCGCGCGTCAAAGTGAGCATTCCAGAGTGAAAAAAAAAACCCTGATAAAACCGTCCCAGGCTGAAGTGAACTCTGATCAAAACAAGCTCCAGGCCACAATTATGACATTTGTGCGCTCGAAGACTCTTTCCGACCATGTTATTCGAGCGGACATTGCGTAAAAGTACACACGAAGATGGCCCGATGAGAGGGCACTTCCGTCTGGGCAATTCAATATGTGTTCAATATGAGCAATAAAAAATTGTTATTGGATTTTTTTACCTGGTTCCTTTTTCGCTTCCTCGTTCTGCTTTTCATCACCATCATCGCCATCATCATCATCATCATCATCATCACTCTTATCATCTTTTTGTTCATCACTTGACCCTTTTTCTGATTCATTGTCTGATCCTTTTTTTAGTTTCTTCTTCGGCTTTTCTTCTTCGTCCTCCTCCTCCTCGTAATCTTCTTCGTAATCTTCATAGTCGTAATCATATTCCTCCTCGTAGTCATAGTCCTCCTCGTATTCCTCATCGTAGTCATAGTCATCATTACGTGGAGCTCTTTCAAGGCCCTCTTCTGTCAATAACTTCAAGTCGTTAGCGTCTGAAAAATTAGAATAGAGATCAATAAAGTTTCAAACATAATTGAATTATCGTATTTTCCATTTTAAATTCCATCGTATTTTTTAATATGGGTTAAATCTAATGTTCAACGAAACTGGTCAAGTGAAACTGTTTTCCGGACATACCTTTACACCCATTCACTTGAGAAATTTTTATAAAAAATATCTTTATCCAAACTCACCTGTATCTATATAGGAAACGACAAGTGAAGAAAAAGATAGCGAGGTCATATACTGTTCAGACATCTTAGTTTTAAAAAAATGGAATCATGATTGCAAAAAATCACCGGTAAACAGAATGAATTTATCCTAAAAACTACAGCAAAAATAACTAAAATTAAAACAAATTGGCGAGACACAGATGAAAAGTACGATCGGAGTACATTTTTCTTGTGCTAACAGTGCCTCATAGCTACAATCTCATAGTTACAATCCTAGAGTAGAATGACTCTAATTACAGCTCAGAATAAATGCCTGTACGACGATCATAACTCCGGAAAAAAATTTTATAAGTTTAAAACTTGTTAAGAAATCTGCATGAAGTAATGATGAGTAATGTGTATATTACTAGGTCCGCGTTATATAGACTTTTGTGAAAAATAAAAATATTTATTTTTTCAAATTTTGATTTTACAAATAATACTAATATGAATTAAAAATAGCGATTTTTATTTTAAAAAAATTAACAAAAATTAAAATTTTTTATTAAAAATCACAAAAAGGCGAAAAAATTGAAAAATTAAACATCTTTAGTTTTCGCAAAATCTCTATAACGCCGACCTAGTAATATACACATTACTATGGTGTAAAAACTAAAACAATACAATTTCAGAGCTTTTGGTAATAAAAGTCCTAACGACAATCTTCTCAAAGAGCTGCTTTGCTTGTTCATTATTCTAGCATCCTGAGTTATGAGTATTACTGAAAAAATCACTAGCTCACTTCAAAAGTTACATATATCTACATATATCTACATATATCTTCAAAACTCACATATATCTACATAGATCAAGATAACTGAATATTTTTTGTGTTCGCGGGTTTTCGTCTTTCCTTTTCCCAAAAAAAGGGACAGTGTTTTGATAAATCAGAGAAAAATGTATTCCGTAGAACTGTGAAAAAATTACTGACAGACGTCCTATTATTGATTGCAACAGTTAGTTGAATTTTTATAACCTTATGAACTCTAATATTAATTGATTTCAGAAATACAAAGCACTACAAAATACAACAAGAGGCTAGAAAGGAGAATTGACAAGAGGAAATAAGAAGCAATACGAAAAAGTTTTGTAAACGTAGTTGCAACTGAGCAGTAGTTCCTGTTGAACTTTTGCTGAAATGTCACTGTTTTTTTCAGACCTCAGTTACTTTAAAATTTTATTTGATTTTAAAAATTCATTGAAATCAGGATTTAGTCCAATAACATTGTAAGTTGAGAAAATTGGATCAAAACGTCTCGACTTGAGTTCTTTATTATCTGGTTTCCCCAGAAACAGTATCACACTGCCTGATTTTTTTAAAGAAATTTTTTCGAATTTTTTTCAGCTTTTGATAATAATAAACCACATGAGATGAATTTGTCTTCAATTGTCTTAGATTATTGCTATATAGCTCTGCATAAAACTCATCTTCGTTTTTCTTAGGCATTCATATACAGTCAAAAATTATTTGACTTATTTACATTATTTTCCTCACGTCTTAGATTGAGGATACCGATCATCAAAGTTTTTCGTAGAAGTGGTTTGCGGGAGACCAATTTAAAAGTGCTTAAAAAAGTTGCTCTGCATTTTTCATTATGTGCAACGTTATAAATCATTCACGTACGATTACAGCCAGATACAAAGAACAAACTCAAGATTTTCAGGTTTGTTTCAGTCTTTTAATTAACTTCATCGCATTTCAAAAAAACTTGGCAAGACTTCCACGGCTGCCATTGCAGAAAACTTTGCTCTATTGATATAATTATTCAGAATCATATTCTTCTGATTGCATATTTTTGTATTAAATGTTTTTTTCTCATTTTCTTTATTACGGGACTCCAATTGTGAAAACGTATTGGTACTCATTAAGAATTGTCTCAAAATATTTTCCGCTACCAATTCCACTTAGCCCGTGTTGAGGAACGTGTTTTGTTTTTCACTTTTAAGAAATCGTCGTTTAAGACAAAATCGATTAAAGCCCTTACATGGTAATCATCGTTTTGTTCTTTATTTTGTCGTTATTTTTATATAGGAAATGATGACGAAAAAGGACGAAAAAACGTGCTGCACGCTGGGATTCGATCCATTGACCTCCCAAGAAAACACCTAATGTAATAACCACTGCGCTATCAGGCCATAATACAGGTAAGCCAAAACGATCTAATAGAGGAAAACTAGTTCAAGAGCAATTAAACGACGAAAAAACGATCAAAAAACGACGATTTCTTATTTTATAAAAACAACGTAAGAAACAACA
Source organism: Convolutriloba macropyga (assembly GCF_964194025.1). Classification (NCBI taxonomy): domain Eukaryota; kingdom Metazoa; phylum Xenacoelomorpha; order Acoela; family Convolutidae; genus Convolutriloba; species Convolutriloba macropyga. The sequence goes on from NW_027453076.1 coordinate 9,226, forward strand.
AAAAAACGACGATTTCATTTGAAAAAAAAGGACGTAAGAAACGATAGAAAAAAGACGAAGAAACAATCATTTCTTACACTTAAAAGACGACTTAAACGACGGAAACTAACAAAAACGAAGAAAACGACGCCAAAACGACGAAAACGACGACAAAACGACAAAAACAACAATTTCTTACAAAATATTGTCGTTTTTCGTCGTTGTCCTCAGCAGGGGAGCTGCTTCAAGATATTTCATTTCAACGGAGAACTGACAGAAAAATGGATAAGCTCTTACTCTTTATATGATGACCTTAGCAGTTTTGTGAAATAAAAACTCTATACTTTTGATGTTTTTGTGAAACAACTTCTGTTTAATTTACTAACCTTGATTTAACTTTTTTCTGTGTTTCAAAACATTTTGTTAGAGTACTTAAACGTTGAATTACTAAAACACTAGTTAATTGTCTTGGAGTTTCAGAGTGCTTTCTTAAGATAAAAAAAATTTGAAGTCAGCATGTATCGCTGAATCAAACAAACCAGCACCTTTAAAGCGATAATAAAAGATAATGACTAAATTCGATCCAGAATTTCTGCAATTTAATCTGGGATGTCAAAAAATAAAATTAAGAATAGAAGCCAACCCGGGTCGAATTTTTGTCGAAAAAATAATGTAAGAATGGTGATGAAAAAAGATGAATAAAACTTTTTTCACCGCAAAGAGCCCGCATCTTTCAGCGATGAATGCAGTGAAATTATGTAAGTTTAACGGTTTTTATCGGTAATTTTTTGTAAGGTTTGCGTTTTAAGGGGTTAAATTATTTAAGATTAGCAGTATTTATCATTGAATTTTGTAACATATGCGGATTTTAGCACAGATTTTCTTTCAACGGATTCAGCGGAATTCTTCAACAAATAAACCGCCGTGCAGAGGTTTGAACCCCTCAGCTCCTGTATGTCAACAACTCCTTATTTCATTGCGCCATCTGTCAGTTACTTCCATAAAACTTCTTGTTAATTTATATCAGATTCAATAAACGTTATGGGTGAAAATTTCCAATTTTAGCGGTGTAGTTTTTTTTATAAAGGTTAAGCGGTGAAAAATATAATTCACCGCTATCAATGTGAAGTGGTGAAAATAAAGATTTCACCACTAAAAATCGTGAGTTATACAAATTTTCAACAAAAAATTTGGCAGTGATGTTAGCAGTAAAATTTTGTGAAATCTGCAACTTCAGTGATAATTTTAGTTCTCACCACAGCAGACTAAAATGTAAATTTTTTCTAGAGAAACTAACTCATAAAGACTCGATGTTTTAGACTTACCACACAAAGGGATTTTCTGACAATGGGTTTGAAGTGATTTGGGTAACTCTTTGTTCCGAGTAAATTACACTTAATTTGAAAAATAATGTTTGCCTATATTTAACTTAAAACGGATGAATATCTAACTCTTTGTAGAGCAATTTTTTGAGTTTATATTTATTTGATCTCCATTTGTGCAGAGGCTGTAACGATATATGTTTTTTTTCAATTTTATACGTTGTTTCACTGAAAGCGTCCAAAATATCCCAAAATGAGACTAGCTAGACAAAACACTACAGAAAATTTCAACTGCAAAAAATGAAGTCTAAATACTTTTCAAAACATTTGATTTCGAGGTCACGGAAAACTTTAAATCACAAAACAACTAAAATCAGTAAACAGGTTCTGTTTTTCATCCATAGGAAACCGCTAAGACGGCAATTATCAAGAATTCGCGACTGCAAAAAGATCGATAAACGAAAAAATTCCAATGAATCCTGCTAAAAGACGGTATGGAAGCAGTTAACTCCATAATCTATACACTGACAAATTGATGTGTTCAATTGCACCAGCTTTTTGAACGCCAAAAAAGTGATATCTGAACTGTCAATAATGTGACACGATAGGAAAAAGAACTGCAAAGACGGGAAAAAGAAATAAAATAAGAAAATGTCTGTGAAAATTTCTAGCATCAAATCACAAAAAAAAACTATAACAAAAAACCGATAAGAAATTTGAAATGTAATCCGATAGAAAGACAATGATTCCTGTTTTTCCGCGGTTTTCAGTCGTGAATTTTGTTTTCACTGCTCTCAACGCATGCGCCGCACTTCCTAGATCTCTTTTGCAAAATTTTCTGCGCCGAAGATATTTGCTAAATTTAGCAAGGAATATTTGTAAGATTTGCTGTCCCTAGTGGTGAATTGTTTTTTTCGCCGTTTTCAACGCATTCACCGCTTTTCTTACATCTTTTTTGCAAAATTTTCTACGGTGAAGATTTTTGGTGAATTTAGCGGCGATTTTCTGTATGATTCTTACACGTTTTCTTCGTACTCACGGCAAATCAAGTTTTTTACGAGATTCTTAGCGTTGACACTTCGACTCGGGAACGAGCGTAATCTACTACTTCGTACTATTTTTGACCTCGAATCACGGAAGTTAAGAAGCGTCTTGTAGTTTTTCCTAATGATCTACAAGAATTAAAAGCAACATTAAGTGCATGCTTCACGTTGTATTGCTTCCTTGACAGAAAACATTCCGGTCAATTTTAAAAGTCTACTTGAAGATTTCGTAGGTTTTTCAAATTTCGACGCCATTGAAATATTTGATTTTTCAGTTTGACCAGATAAATTTTAATCTTTGCTGGCTTTGTTGATTTCATAGAAATTTTTCATTTTCCCGCTCGTTAAAATTTTTCGATTTCATTTTTTTATGAAAGCGATTGCCTTAAACTCCAATAACTCATGGACAAGCTTCTTTTGTTACAGTTTACTGACATTTGTAGCTGGTTCTTAAACTCGCAGTACACCTGTTAAGGCTGCAATCTGTTCTTTGTTTTCCTGTTGCATTATGCGATAAACAGGTGGAAAAACAACGTTTCTATAAGTATTTGCTATGCGTTGTATTTCTCGGAGGAAAATTTTAGCATTTTCACGTTTCTTTCGTTTTTCTCACGTAGTTATTTTTTTGTCTATTTAATGACTTCAAATTTTGTATGCAGATTCAGAGCAAAAACCATTTATAGCGAGTTCTTTACTTCTACACAAAAAATAGGTCCTTAATTTTTAACGCTTCAAAGACTGATTGAAAAATATTAACATTGAAAATTTTGAGGTGTTCTTTTAGCAAAACTTTGCTCTCCTCGTCTCTCATAGCGCAGCTTAATCTTCAAAGAAAATTTATCCTTGTCAATAAATATTTTTCCCTAAAGTTTCTAAATTTTTTTTCAGAAACGTCTTTGAAATCATCATATTGTCGAAACTGAAAAGGTACTGAGCTCGACCGTATAAACCTGTAAAAATCGCAAAACCGCTAAAATCCCCCTAAAAAGATGCGAGCCTGAATGAGGAAGAGGGGGGGGGGGGGGGGGGGTGGCGTAATTTTGCATAAAGTTTTACACCAAAGGGATGTAAGAGCGATGAGATAGTGGAGTGATGAGACTTTTAAAAAATTATCCCTTGGAAATTAATTCAAACAAAAACGATGTAAATCTGAGGGTTAATCGGGGGACCTATTGGAAGTTACTCCCTAACTAATAACAAAGTGGGAGGGTAATTGAAGTAGGGAACTTCTTAATACTGAAGTCTGTCATTCGCAACTTTTGGGTTCCAATTATTTTATACACTAATGTTAGCAAAAACAACTGTAAAAAATTATTGAAAAGTGTCGCTAAAATTTTAAATTTTGCTCACTTCTGCTTAATTTTTGACGCTAGTTAAGTAAATAACAGAAACAGACGGATCAGGCGTCATAGTTAGATTCGGATTTTAGAAAGTTTATATGACTTAAAACTTTTAAGACTTAAACTGAAAACCTATTAACTTTTCTTCATTAACATTCCCTAACAACATAACGAAAGTTTCTTACATTGGTAATTGAACATACCGACTATTTCTTACTTATGAAACCGAAGATACCAAACTTTTCTTACGTCCATTAACCGAACGTACCGAACCTGGCTCAATCGAACATACCGAAGCTTTCTTACGTTCCAGACCAAACATGCCGACGATTTCTTGTGAAACCCAACATACCGAACAAACCGAACATACCGAATGTTTCTTACATTAAAGAAATTGCAAACATTTTGTTCAAATTTTGTTAACTTAACTATTTTGTTAAGTGTTCTGGTACCAACATTTTCTAATCATAGCTTAAAATTTTGATAGCAAATTCGTATTTAACAAGGTATTTTGAACAGTCTTTACGATGCATAGACTAATTTAAAATTTCTTGATCTCTCTGAGATTCTGGAATGCTTTGATTGTATATAGTTCCTTGCCTCCATGTTTAATTATATTGAGAATTATCCTAAATCAATTAAAGTTAAATAAAAATCTAATTTGGAAAAAAAGCTAGTTAAAACTTGAATATGCAACTACAAATTGGCTCCTATAATAAGGATGCAGTTTTTGCCAGGAAATAGAAAGACGGCTGGAGTTTTGAAATTTGACTGAAATAAATTATTTCAACTGGAAAACCGTCTTTTCTCTGAATCTGGCCCAGAGTGGCAAATTTTTTGACGAGGATGCATCACCTCGAAGAATTATTTCTGCCACTTCGTTACGATATAATCATTTCTGTGCAAAACTTTTTTGCATTATGAACATCTCGTCTGCCAGATTACAACATGATAACTATTGTTCTCTAGTCTATTTTTTCAGATGAACATATATATATATATATATATATATATATATATATATATATATGAACATATATTACAACATGAGATAACTATTGTTCTAATTTTTTTCAAAATTCAAGAAGGTTATGTTTTAGTCGTAAAAAATTTGCCTTTAATTATACTTTACTCCTACTATCAAAGCAAATAAACATCTAAAAATAAAATAGCAAATATTTATTCCACAGTTTGAAATAAGCGGGTTAAGTATTATCATCAACCAATATATCTGAAAAAATAAGCGAACACTTTTTTGGTGGAATAGCGCCAGATAATCATTTGCGTCTGGAAAATCGCAAATTAACACTTTCTATAATAAAAGCTGCAAACTATTTGGTATAATTTGGTTGTCTATTACATTGTGTAAAAGAAAACAATTATATTTAACAAAGAAAATAAACTCTGATATTTTTAATGGCAAATAAATGAAAAATAAAGAGAAAACCTCTACGCCTTTTTTTCTTGACTGCCATGATCATTTTCGATAACAGAGCGGGTGAAACAGACCGTAATGCAAAAATGACGTCAACACTGAAAATATTTACTGGTTTCGCCATTGCCTTGGACACATTGAAATATCGATAATAAAAGAAGAGTTGAACATATCATCATTTTCAAAACTATAGGAGTTGAAAAAAAGTAAAATAATCTCAGACACAAGATAAAAGAACCTAACAGTTGACGAAATATGTCGAAGGCTTGCTTAGACTTAGTACCACTCAAAGCTTTATCCCTAACCTGAATAAAAAGTCGGCTATCTATAAAGGTCACAATTTCTTGCTATACGAAGCCAATATATCGCCTCTTTTTAGTTTCTGTTTTATTGCTTTTTCTTTTTACAGTGAAACGTGGTAAAAAATTTTAAGTTGAGTTGAACATCGACTTCATAGATATGCGGTTCAAGATGTGAAGCCAGAATTTTGAGCTGACTTCTGCAGAGTCACATAAGGTTCCTTAAAACACGCAACTTGTACCTTTTAAAAAGGCTAAAGTTTATGTTTGTCTGTATACGTAAAAAAGAAGCAATGAAAATTCGACTTCTGTCACTGACTTTCGGTATAATATAATGCGCACGTGCGTTTTTTAATACTTGTAATAGAATTTTTGCAATAAAAAACCTGACCAAAGAATACAATAAATAAAAAGTTTATCTTGGAGAATCTTGCAAGATGAAAGGTTGTTTTGAGGGATCATGGAAGATGGAAAGTAATCTTGCAAGTTGACTCCGTTGGAGTTGTTTTTTATTGCTTCAATTCTACCATTTGTTGCGTCAATTTTTTAGAATATTAAAATTCTAGTTGCCAAAATTCAATAGCACGTATTTTGATTGATCGAAGTTTACAACATAACAAAATAACAAAAACTCTGCATTGCTTCAACAAAGTTTCACAATTTGATGAATTTAAGAAATTATTGTGCTCCATTATTTACAATTCAGGGCAGAACATTATACCCTATCGCAAACTTTCTGAGACCTATTTACATTTTTTTTGTTTTAATTATAAGAAAATCAAGATAAACTCAAAGGCTTTCTAACTCTCGTTTAGTTAAGTTGAACTAAACTATTTAAGTTTTGAAATATTTCTGTTAATTCGTTTTTGCTTCATAGAAACTTTTTGTAAGTTTTTCAGTGTCCAGTTTTCATTCAAAGAGATTTTTCCAATCAAAAAGTTTTGGAAGGTTTTACGGACATCTTATGCTGACCCGGTTCAAACACATTCAGTTTTGAACCATTTTGCCGATTTGGATGAGATAGTTTATCTTGCAAGATCTTGGACAAAAAATTGTTTAGCTTGCAACATAAACTTATTTCTCAACTAAGGCACGCTCACCAGTTTTAAAACAAGTCCTATGCTATCACACAAAGAAATCGGATGCAACTTTTTGTAAGATTTGTGATGAGAGTAACAATGAATTTTCAAATAAGGTATTGTTATTAAAATTTTTGGTAAGCGTTGAAAAACATACAACATTCATCTTATTACAACCACAGCGATGTTTACATTCTAGGGTTTTAAGCGGTGATTCAGGGTGCGTAATTTAAAATATCTGACGTCCAATCAATTTGAGCCGGTTTGAAAAGCCGGTTTGAAAAACTTGATATCGAAACAAGCCTCCTGCGATAATGTTAATAAGAGATTAGATGGAACAGCCATTTCGAAGAATCAAATATCAAACTAGCAACAACCATTTCGAAGAAAACAATTGCTGAATTCGCATAATTCTGTTTATTCTGTTGATGAAACTGTGAGAATGTTTGCGTAAAGATTACCGTTTTTGAAGCAAATCAAAGTGCCGGTTTTCCAGGAAAGAAAAACGCTTTCGCATCTTCATAGAGAAAATTTATTGAAACTTCAAATGGGAATTATTTTGTGCGTTTCTTCTACTTTTAAGGAACTCAAACATAATGAAAAAGCAAGAAGATATAAAAAAAAAGCTGTTACTGACGTTGGTATTGGAATTATGTGCTGTTTGATGTCGACTTGAAGCATGTTGATATGCCAATTTTTCTGCATACCTGTAGAAAATCAAGATATCAATTGAACAATGAGTAATTATTTCATTGAGTATTTAAAAACTGAATTTTTGAAGAATTCATTTATCTTTTTTGCTTTTTCAACCAGAAAACAAATAGCAAAAGGTAGATGAAGATGCTTAAGATTTTTGTTCGGAATAATCTTTGTGCCAGTGTTTATTTTTCAGTTACCGAGACATCATTTACATGGTGAGACTGCGTGTTGCTCCAGATCTTCAAAAAAATTAAAGGGAGTAGGGTGGAAGGGGGAATAGCTATTTATTACATTTATTGTGCTTTAGGAGAACAAAATTTTATACAATCTTGAAGCTGGGCCATAACGTGCGAGGTGTTACCGCTTTCTCGACTCTTAAGTAGTCTAGAGTGATGTTGAGGTTGAGTGCGTTAAAGATGGTAGAAATTGCTGTGAATGAGAGTAGGGAGATTTAAAGGAGCGCTATTTTGAATAATCGAAAGTTATCTGCTAATTTTGGTTGATGATTTTAATGAGAATCAAGACGAAACTGAAGGTATGTAATTTGTGGCTCTCAGGTGCCAAAAATTTTCATCACAGTGCCCTCAATTTTTGTTATCCGAATTTTAATTGTGATAAATTTTATAGACTATGGGGCAGTGCAAGAATATAGGGCTACTATCTTTGAGCCACTATCAAGGTTTCAACGATC
>NW_027453077.1:0-1000 GCF_964194025.1 Convolutriloba macropyga
GAACGCTCATTGTCATTGTGCTGCTGAAAATTGAGAGACACAAAAGCACAGTAATCACAAATGATTTCATGTTGCTTTACTTGTTTTGATAGTCTTGATAATTATAAAAGTTCACTTAAGTTCACAAGAGGCAAATTTCTACTAACTGAATGTGAAAAACTCTCTGCAAAAATTGAATCCCAAATTCGCAAACAAAAGTAAAACACCATAAACCATCTGGCTTTTTTCTGATATGTGAATATCCATCGAAGGTTTATATTGAATAGGTTTTCTAAATAACTGTGACAAATTTTCCTTGATGCTAGTGTCTTGTTATATTTAACCATTGAGTACCTGCAAAGACGAGTTTGCTTTGTGTTAACACATTATATAACCTGGTTTTTGAAATTCTGGTTGCTGCAGCTGTTTTGTAACATTTATACAGCAGTTCATTTGTTATTTGATCCCCTTTGACTAAAGTTATAATTTTAGTTTCTTTTGCATGAATTCTGTTGTTTCTTCTGTTTTTTTTTCTAATCTTTCCTTCAATCACAAGCCAGTAATGCTTTACTCAAAACATGCTCGATGTAGCAATTTCCATTCGACACTACAGGAGCCGAAATGCTTTACGCAAAAAACACCAGTGATGTAATAAAAATTCTATTTAAAAATTGATGAGCTAGAAATCTTATGTGCGAAACAAGCCTCATCAAACCCTTTCGAAGAAACCAGAAATCAATTACGCAAACCATGCTAAGCAGCATGTTGCAATTTCTTTAGAGAAACTAGGAGCAACATTCGATTTTCGCATGCAGAGCAGATTTATACAATTTCGAATTGAAACAATGAAAACTGACAATAACTAGATACAAGGACTGTTTTCTTATTGTAATACTAGTGCAAATAAAAGGAAGTCTGTACCATAAATTTAATTGCACATCAAACCTGTTGTTGCCTTTTTCTGCCATGTAGTCCTGAGTATCGGAAGACTTTTGTTTGAAGCTCAAAAAGGAAAAACTTT